>NC_053026.1:529517118-529730250 GCF_003073215.2 Triticum urartu
CCTTGTCCAATGTCAACTCTTTAGCATGTCATATTTTAATGAGTGCTCACAATCATAAAAGATGTCCAAGATAGTATATTTATATGTGAAGACCTCTCTTTCTTTATTACTTCCTATTAATTGCAACGATGACCAAAACTCTGTTTGTCAACCCTCAATAACTTTTATTGATCATACTCTTTCTATGTGAGCTCATTACTCTTCATAAGAGTCACATGATCTCTTTGTTTCTTTTTATTTCTTTCTCTTTTCTTTTCTTTTATTTGGGATCATGGCTAAAATAAGCAAGCCCTTGACTCAACACTAATCTTTATTATATAGTTCATGGACTCAATTACATAGAAGGATAATAAAGCAAAACTCACAACTAGATCATACTAAGAACTTTTATTCTACTAGATCAAAATATTACCAAAAGGATCGAACTAAGAAAAATGATAAAGATAAAAGTGATGGTGATACGATACCGGGGCACTCCCCCAAGCTTGGCAGTTGCCAAGTGGAGTGCCCATACCAGATACTCAATTCTTCTTTGTTGGAGGAGACGGTGGTGATGTTGTTGATGGCGTGGGCTTCTTCCTTAATTTGCGTTTGAGGACAGAATTTTGGTCCCTTAGGTCCTCGATCTCCTGCTCCAAGCTCAGTATCTTTTTGCATAGTTCCTGCTTGTTCTCCTGCAAGAGGCGAAAAGGGATAAACTCGATCTTAGGTTTCTTTACCCTATCCAGGAGGCTTGACTTTTTGAACTCCACATGCATGTACCTAGGTCGAGGTAGTGGGACTTCATCTTCATCTGAGCTCGTCTCCTCCTTTCCCTTGGGTTCATAGTCCTCTTCTTCTTCCGTAGTCCAACCAAAGTGCTCCACATCCCCATAGACTTTAGGATCTGCGAGGTAATCAGCCACATAGATTTCTCCTTCCGAATCCTGGGATGACATGTTTCTCTGTTTGCAGCAGGACAACTCAAAACAAAGACAAGAGATATTTGCGTGATACGGGAGTCAAAACCCCCGGGAGATTATATAATGAATTTTACCGACCAAAATACGTGTCCTGCAAGAAAACGGAGTCCGGAAAGCACACGAGGTGCCCACGAGGTAGGGGGCGTGCCCTCCACCCTCGTGGAGCCCTCGTGTCCTTTCCAGACTTCTACTTATTTTTCTATTTTTCTAAATATTCCAAAACGGAGAAATATTGCCTTAAAAACTGTTCTGGAGTCGGTTTACTTACCGTACGACATACCTATTCCTTTTCGGATTCTGAAGCGTTCCGGAAAGTGTCCCTTATGTATTCCTCCGGGGTTACGGTTTCAATAATATTGGTTTCAACATTTATGGGATTACCTGAGATATAATGTTTGATTCTTTGACCATTTACCACCTTCGGATTTGTGCCTTCGAAGTTGTTGATTTTTATGGCACCGGAACGGTAGACCTCCTCGATAACGTAGGGACCTTCCCATTTAGAGAGAAGTTTTCCTGCAAAAAATCTTAAACGAGAGTTGTATAGCAATACATAATCACCTACGTTAAACTCACGCTTTTGTATCCTTTTGTCATGCCATCTTTTAACTTTTTCTTTAAACAACTTGGCATTTTCGTAGGCTTGGGTTCTCCGTTCATCAAGTGAGCTAATATCAAATAACCTCTTATCACCAACAAGTTTAAAATCATAATTAAGTTCTTTAATAGCCCAATAAGCCTTGTGTTCTAGTTCGAGAGGTAAGTGACATGTTTTTCCATAGACCATTTTATACGGAGACATACCCATAGGATTTTTATATGCAGTTCTATAGGCCCATAATGCATCATCAAGTTTCTTGGACCAATTCTTTCTGGACCTATTAACAGTCTTTTGCAAAATTAATTTGAGTTCTCTATTACTCAATTCTACTTGACCACTAGACTGAGGATGATAAGGAGATGCAATTCTATGATTAACATCATATTTAGCAAGCATTTTACGGAAAGCACCATGAATAAAATATGAACCACCATCAGTCATTAAATATCTAGGGACTCCAAACCTTGGAAAGATAACTTCTTTAAGCATTTTAATAGAAGTGTTATGATCACCACTACTAGTTGGAATAGCTTCTACCCACTTAGTAACGTAATCAACGGCAACTAAAATATGTGTATAACCATTAGAGGAAGGGAAAGGTCCCATATAGTCAAAGCCCCAAACATCAAATGGTTCAATAACAAGTGAATAATTCATAGGCATTTCTTGACGTCTACTAATATTACCAATTCTTTGACATTCATCACAAGATAAGACAAACTTACGGGCATCCTTGAAGAAAGTAGGCCAATAAAAACCAGATTGTAGTACCTTATGTGCAGTTCTATCTCCAGCATGGTGCCCTCCATAAGCTTCGGAGTGACACTTGCGTAGGATCTGTTCCTATTCATTCTCAGGTAAACAACGTCTAATAACACCATCTACTCCTTCTTTATAAAGATGTGGGTCGTCATCCCAAAAGTAATGCCTCAAATCATAAAAAAAAACTTTTTCTTTTGCTGGTATGTGAAACTAGGTGGTATAAACTTAGCAACAATGTAATTAGCATAATCAGCAAACCATGGAGCAGTATGAGAAGCATTTATGACATTTAATTGCTCATCAGGGAAGCTATCATCAATAGGTAGTGGGTCATCAAGCACATTTTCTAACCTAGACAAGTTGTCTGCAACGGGGTTCTCAGCTGCTTTTCTATCAATAATATGTAAATCAAATTCTTGAAGCAAGAGAAGCCATCTAATAATTCTAGGTTTAGCATCTTTCTTTTCCATAAGATATTTAATAGCAGCATGATCAGTGTGAATAGTTACTTTAGAATCAATAATATAAGGTCTAAACTTATCATAGGCAAATACAACTGCTAAGAATTATTTTTCAGTAGTAGCATAATTTCTTTGAGCATTGTCTGGAGTTTTACTAGCATATTGAATAACATTTAGTTTCTTATCAACTCTTTGTCCTAGAACAGCACCTACAGCATAATCACTAGCATCGCACATAATTTCAAAGGGTAAATTCCAATCAGGTGGCTGGACAATAGGTGCAGAGATCAATGCTTTCTTAAGTATTTCAAATGCTTCTACACAATCATCATCAAAGACAAATGGTATATCTTTTTGTAATAAATTAGTCAGAGGCCGAGAGATTTTTGAGAAGTCCTTAATGAACCTCCTATAAAAACCGGCATGACCAAGGAAACTTCTTATACCTTTGATGTCCTTAGGACATGGCATCTTTTCAATAGCATCAACCTTGGCTTTATCAACTTCAATACCTCTTTCAGAAACTTTATGCCCCAAGACAATACCTTCATTAACCATAAAGTGGCACTTTTCCCAATTCAAGACAAGATTAGTTTCTTCACATCTCTGCAAAACTCGATCAAGGTTGCTTAAGCAATCATCAAAAGAAGATCCATAGACGGAAAAGTCGTCCATGAAAACCTCACAAATCTTTTCATAAAAGTCAGATAATATAGCCATCATGCATGTTTGAAAGGTAGCAGGTGCATTACATAAACCAAAAGGCAAATGTCTATAAGCAAAAGTACCAAAAGGGCATGTAAAAGTAGTCTTTGATTGATCTTTGGCTGACACAGGTATTTGAGAGAAACCAGAATAACCATCTAGAAAGCAAAAATGTGTATGTTTGGATAATCTTTCTAGCATTTGATTGATAAAAGGTAAGGGGTAATGATCCTTTTTAGTAGCCTTATTTAATTTGTGGAAATCAATTACCATCCTATAACCAGTAAAAATTCTTTAAGGAATTAATTCATCTTTGTCATTAGGAACAACAGTAATACCTCCCTTCTTAGGGACACAATGGACAGGGCTTACCCACTGACTATCAGCAACGGGGTAAATTATACCTGCCTCAAGGAGCTTTAGTATCTCCTTTCTTACCACTTCTTTCATTTTAGGATTCAGACGGAGTTGATGATCATGAACTGGTTTAGCATCTTCTTCCAAATTAATTTTATGTTGACATAGACTGGGACTAATGCCCTTAAGATCATCAAGAGTATACCCAATAGCAGCACGGTGCTTCTTCAGAATTTTCAATAATCTCTCTTCTTTATGTTCTGAAAGGTTAGCACTAATAATAACAGGATATATCTTTTTCTCATCAAGATAAGCATATTTAAGAGTATTCGGTAAAGGTTTAAGGTCAAACACGGGATCACCCTTGGGTGGAGGAGGATCCCCTAGGATTTCAACAGGTAAATTGTGTTTCAGAATAGGTTCCTGTTTAAACAATACTTCATCTAATTCTCTTCTTTCATTCATAAACATATCATTTTCACGGTCTAGCAAATATTGTTCTAAAGGATCACTAGGAGGTACGACAATAGAGGCAAGACCAATAATTTCATCTTTACTAGGTAATTCTTCTTCACGATGTTGTCTACTAAATTTAGAAAAATTAAATTCATGAGTCATATCATCTAAACTGACAGTAACAACATCTCTTTTACAATCTACGGTAGCATTAACAGTATTTAAGAAGGGTCTACCAAATATAATGGGACAGAAGCTATCTTGTGGGGAACCAAGAACAAGAAAATCAGCAGGATATTTAGTTTTCCCACACAAGACTTCAACATCTCTAACAATTCCCATTGGTGAAATAGTATCTCTATTAGCAAGTTCAATTGTGACATCAATATCTTCTAACTCAATAGGTGCAATGTCATGCATAATTTCGTTGTATAAGTCAATAGGTATTGCACTAGCACTAGCACCCATATCACATAAGCCATGATAACAATGATCTCCTATTTTAACTGAAATAACAGGCATACCTACCACAGGTCTAGGTTTATCTGTATCACGGGGTTTAGCAATTCTAGCAGTTTCATCACAGAAATAAATAACATGCCCATCTATATTATCAGACAAGAGATCTTTAACAATAGCAATATTAGGTTCAACTTTAACTTGCTCAGGAGGTGTATATGTTTTAATATTGCTTTTACGAACCACAGTTGAAGCTTTAGCATGATCCTTTATCCTAACAGGGAAAGGTGGTTTTTCAACATAAGAAGTAGGAGCAATAGGATCATTATAAGTAATAGTCTTTTCTTCAACTTTAATAGGTGCAACTACTTTTACTTCTATGGGAGGATGATATTTAAACCACTTCTCCTTGGGGAGATCAACATAAGCAGCAAAAGATTCACAAAAAGAAGCTACTATCTTAGAGTCAAGTCCATATTTAGTGCTAAATTTACGAAAAAGTCCATATTTAGTGCTAAATATACCTGACTCCTTACCATTGTCAAGGTCCCAATCTTCGGAGTTGCATTTAATTCTTTCCAATAAATCCCATTTTAATTCAATAGTCTTCATCATAAAAGAGCCAGCACAAGAAGTATCAAGCATGGTGCAATTGTTATCAGAAAGCCGAGCATAAAAATTTTGAATAATCATTTCTCTTGAGAGCTCATGATTGGGGCATGAATATAACATTGATTTAAGCCTCCCCCAAGCTTGAGCGATGCTTTCTCCTTCGCGAGGCCAAAAATTATATATATAATTGCGATCACGATGAACAAGATGCATAGGATAAAACTTTTGATGAAATTCCAATTTCAATCGTTTGTAGTTCCAAGACTCCATATCATCACATAGCCTATACCATGTCGATGCATCTCCCCTCAAAGATAAAGGGAAGACCTTCTTCTTAACAACATCTCCGGGTACACCTGCAAGCTTAAATAATCCACAAACTTCATCCACATATATTAGATGTCCATCAGGATGTTTTGTTCCATCTCCTAAAAAAGGATTAGCTAGCAGCTTTTCTACCATACCCAAAGGAATTTCAAAGCAAGCATTTTCATTTTCAGTAGGTTCAATAGGTTGAGGAGCAACTCTTTGCTCTACTGGTCGGGGTGAAGATACCCCGAACAAGCCCCTCAGAGGATTACTTTCCATAGTAACAAGTGACAGTAAATTTCAGCACACTATATAAATTTTTCCTTACCAAATTCCACCTACCAAAGGCGCTTCACTCCCCGGCAACGGCGCCAGAAAAGAGTCTTGATGACCCACAAGTATAGGGGATCTATCGTAGTCCTTTCGATAAGTAAGAGTGTCGAACCCAACGAGGAGCAGAAGGAAATGATAAGCAGTTTCCAGCAAGGTATTCTCTGCAAGTACTGAAATAAGTGGTAACAGATAGTTTTGTGATAACATAATTGTAATGAGCAACAAGTAACAAAGGTAAATAAGGTGCAGTAAGGTGGCCGAATCCTTTTTGTAGAAAAGGACAAGCCTGGACAAACTCTTATATGGTGTAAAGCGCTCTTGAGGACACATGGGAATATCGTCAAGCTAGTTTTCATCACGCTCATATGATTCGCGTTCTGTACTTTGATAATTTGGTATGTGGGTGGACCGGTGCTTGGTTGCTGCACTTACTTGGACAAACACCCCACTTATGATTAACCTCTATTGCAAGCATCCGCAAATACAACAAAAGTATTAAGGTAAACCTAACCATAGCATGAAACATATGGATCCAAATCAGCCCCTTACGAAGCAACGCATAAACTATGGTTTAAGCTTCTGTCACTCTAGCAACCCATCATCTACTTATTACTTCCCAATGCCTTCCTCTAGGCCCAAACAATGGTGAAGTGTCATGTAGTCGACGTTCACATAACACCACTAGAGGAGAGACAACATACATCTCATCAAAATGTCGAACGAATACCAAATTCACATGACTACTAATAGCAAGAATTCTCCCATGTCCTCAGGAACAAAAGTAACTACTCACAAAGCATAAACATGTTCATAATCAGAGGGGTATTAATGTGCATATAGGATTTGAACATATGATCCTCCACCAATTAAACCAACTAGCATCAACTACAAGGAGTAATTAACACTACTAGCAACCTACTAGCACCAATCCCGGACTTGGAGACAAGAATTGGATACAAGAGATGAACTAGGGTTTTGAGATGAGATGGTGCTGATGAAGATGTTGATGAAGATTGCCCTCTCCCGATGAGAGGAGCGTTGGTGATGACGATGGCGATGATTTCCCCCTCCGGGAGGGAAGTTTCCCCGGCAGAACAGCCCCGCCAGAACCCTAGATTGGCTCCGCCAAGGTTCCGCCTCGTGGCTGTGGAGTTTTGTCCGAGAAGATGTCTTATGATTTTTTCCATCAAAAGAGTCCATATAGCAGAAGATGGTCACCGGGGGGCCACCAGGGGCCCACGAGGTAGGGGGCGCGCCCAGGGGGTAGGGCGCGCCCCCCACCCTCGTGGGCAGGGTGTGGCCCCTGGTGAAGTTCTTGCGCTCAATGTTTTTTATATATTTGGAAAACATCATCCGTGAAGTTTCAGGACTTTTGGAGCTGTGTAGAATTGGTCTCTAATATTTGCTCCTTTTCCAGCCAGAATCCCAGCTGCCGGCATTCTCCCTCTTTATGTAAACCTTGTAAAATAAGAGAGAATAGGCATAAGTATTGTGACATAATGTGTAATAACAGCCCATAATGCAATAAATATTGATATAAAAGCATGATGCAAAATGGACGTATCAACCAGCAATACAAGTTGTGAGGTCTTTGTGTTTGTCAAGAATAGAGCAGCAATCTCTCCACCAGAATGAGCCAAGCCTAGTTGGGAATTGTGGTAGCTCACCATTTCCATAGTATTTGCTCCAAATAAGATGCACTCATGGGATATCCATTTTATTGAAGAACTTGTGTGGGAATTTGGTCAAGAGTGCTTTGTTGTGTGCTCTAAGATCCAGAACACCAAGACCACCAGCATCCCTGGGTACGCAAACTTGTTCCCATTTGACAAGGCATTTGCCAAATTTATTGATGTCCTTACCATACCAAAGAAAACTTCTGCCAGATTTTTCAAAATGATCCAAGATGGTGAAGGGCACCCCGATACAACACATGGCAAATATAGGTAGTGAAGTGATAATAGCCTTGAGGTGAGTGAGTCTACCTGAATATGACATCATTGTTGCAATCCCAGATAACCTTTTATCCAATCTAGAAACCATTGGCATGAACTCATCAACTCTTGGTCTGGTGGACCCCATTGGTAGTCCCAGATAAGTGAAAGGCATGCTTTATTTTCTACAGCCCAAAATATTGGCAAGTTGAGTGGATTTTTCATTAGAGATGTTAATGGGTACAAGAGAGGATTTATGGAAATTCACCTAAGTCCAGTGAAATCTGAAAATGTCTTTAAAGTCTCCATAACATGTGAAATCTGATGAGGCACAACTGGCATAATAATTAAGGTGTCATCAGCATATTGGACAATAGGGTATGACATAGAAGCAGGTTGCTCAATTGGAGTATTGATGTGGCCATTGTGCCAAGCTTGGTTAATCAGGATCTGTAGCAATTCAGCAACAATAACAAATAAAAGAGGGGAGAGAGGGTCCCCTTGTCTTACTCCACATTTGCATTTGATTTTCTTCCCAGGTACACCATTTAAAATTACAGAAGCACAGGCAGTCTGTAGGATGTTATTGATCCATCTAATCCATTTGTCTCCAAACCCCGGGTGTTTGAGCATGAAAAGGATGGCCCCATAGTTGATTTTGTCAAATGCTTTCTCAAAGTCCACTTTGAAAATGAAAATTTCTTTCTTAGACTTGTGGCACATATGGATGTACTCAAAATACCATGCAAAACAATCCTGAATATTCCTGGTTTTGATGAAACCATATTGATTCTTGCTTATCACAGGAATGATGCATTTTTGGACTTTGTTTGCAAGCAGCTTAGTAAGGATTTTGATAGGCATACTTACCAAGGAGATGGGCCTGAAGTCATTGGGAGTTTCTGGGTTTTCTTTCTTAGGGATCAGGGCAATATAAGTAGTATTAACTGGAGCAAGATCCACACTCTCAGATTGGAAATCCTGAAGAAATTTGTAGATACTCTCTTTAATAATATGCCAACATTTCTTCATGAAAATGCCATTAAAACCATCAGGTCCAGGGGATTTTTCATTAGGCATAGAATTAATGACATCATCCACTTCTTTCATATAGAAAGGTTGTTCCAACTCCTCTTGATTAATTGATCTGGATAGATGATCAATGTTGAAGTTCATTTGGGATGTGCTAGCAGTGCCAATCCTGTTTTTGAATGAGTTCCACAAAATAGTTGCTTTTTGCTCATGATCATTAACAATCAGGTTATCAGTGTTGAGTAGGAAAGTAATATAATTACTTCTGAAAACATGTGTGGCAATAGCATGGGAAATTTTGGTGTTTTCATCACCCAGCTGAGCCCATCTAATATTGGCTCTAATTCTCCAATATTTTATTTTAGCCTTAAGAAGTTTATTAGTATGCTTGCTCAATAACTTCATGAAGTTCTTCTCATGTTGAAAGAGATCTCTTTGATCTTCAATGCCATCTAGGAGCTTAACATAGAAGCAGCAATTTTCAATGGTTTTATTGAGCTATGAAAGTTGTTTGCTCCAAATCTTCAGTCCTTTTCTAATGGACTTAAACCTAGTCACCAAGTTCTTTGCTGAGTCAGCATAGAAAATGCAATTATTCTAATAATTAGAGACATTGTCAATAAAACCTTCAAAGTCCAACCAAAATTCCTCAAACTTGAATATGTGGCACTTGGGGGTCATGTTGTCAATCTGAATATTTATGGGGACATGATCAGAGGAGAGTTTGGCCATGGGGGTTGCAAGAGTATTTGGGAACTTGCTAGTCCAATCAGCACAGGTGAAAATCCAATCAAGCTTTTCCAAAAGAGGAGTATCCTGCATATTACTCCAGGTGAACTGTCTGCCTTTCAGTGGGATCTCAACTAGATCAAGATTGATAATGATGTTGTTGAAGTGCATCATATCATTGTGGTCACCTCCTCCTCTATTCCTATTCTAAGGCCCTCTGATATAATTAAAATCTCCAACAATGAGCCACAATTGCATAGGTTGTATATTAACATTCAGAAGCCAATTAGAAAGTTCAGTTTTTCCCTCAATAGAGTTTGGCCCATAAACATTAGTTATGAAGTAAACAATATTATCCAGTTTTGATGTGAGCTCAACAGTAATCTAAAAGAAATCTTTGGATATTTCTCTGCCTTTGAAAAGATTTCCATTCCAGATGGTAATCAGACCACCTGAATTACCAGCAGAGGGCATGTAACTGTATTGGTTGAACCTTTTAGGACAAAAATTCCTAATATATGCCAGGTCAAAATTTTCTCTCTTAGTTTCTTAGAAAGTCATAACACAACATGAGCTTTCATCAATTTTCAGCCTGATATCATCCCATCTATCATTTGAGTTAATCCCTCTAACATTCCAATTAAGGATATTCCAACTTCTACTCATTATACATGTGTAAAGGAGTGTAAGACATGGCATGACTAGCATGACATGGGGGGTTACTTCTTTTGTTATATTCATTGGGAGGTAAGGACACATATGAGGTGGCATATAAATCAACAGGCAGGTGAAGCAAGAGACAACATAACAGCAGGCATAACTGGCATTATAGATCACATAAGATGGTCTATCTGAAGAGGTACATAACCACATGCCAAAGTACTTATTACAGCCCAAAATAAGCAAAGGTGCACACATGCACATAACATAATAAACCATAAAGTAGGAAGTTTGATGATAACTGCAATTAAACCAAAGAAGACAGCAGTTAGGGGAGATGTCAAAACCCCATAGCAAAGCAGGCATACTAATCATCAGAACTGACGTAGTTCAGGGCCCAGGGGGCAGGTGCGCCCCCACCCTCGTGGGCCCCTCGTAGCTCCACCGACCTACTTCTTTTTCCTATATATACTCTTATACCCTGAAAACATCCAGGGGAGCCATGAAACCACTTTTCCACTGCCGCAACCTTCTGTACCCGTGAGATCCCATCTGGGGACCTTTTCCGGCAATCTGCCGGAGGGGGATTCGATCACGGACGGCTTCTACATCAACACCATAGCCTCTCCGATGATGTGTGAGTAGTTTACCACGGACCTTCGGGTCCATAGTTATTAGCTAGATGGCTTCTTCTCTCTCTTTGATCTTCAATGCAACATTCTCCTCGATGTTCTTGGAGATCTATTCGATGTAATACTTTTTGCGGTGTGTTTGTCGAGATCCGATGAATTGTGGGTTTATGATCAAGTTTATCTATGAACAATATTTGATTCTTGTCTGAATTCTTATATGCATGCTTTGATATCTTTGCAACTCTCTTCGAATCATCAGTTTGGTTTGGCCTACTAGATTGATCTTTCTTGCAATGGGATAAGTGCATAGCTTTGGGTTCAATCTTGCGGTGCTCGATCCCAGTGACAGAAAGGGAACGGACATGTATTGTCTTGTTGCCATCAAGGATAAAAAGATGGGGTTTATATCATATTGCTTGAGTTTATAATGATGATCATCCCGACTTGTGGGGGAATCATAGTCTCCATCATCCTTTCCTCACATGGGACAATGCTCTAGTAATGATGATCATCACACTTTTATTTACTTACAACTCAAGAATTACAACTCGATACTTAGAACAAAATATGACTCTATGTGAATGCCTCTGGCGGTGTACCGAGATATGCGATGAATCAAGAGTGACATGTATGAAAGAATTATGAAGGTGGCTTTTCCAAAAATACGATGTCAACTACATGATCATGCAAGGCAATATGACAATGATGAAACGTGTCATAATAAACGGAACGGTGGAAAGTTGCATGGCAATATATCTCGGAATGGCTATGGAAATGCCATAATAGGTAGGTATGGTGGCTGTTTTGAGGAAGATATAAGGAGGTTTATGTGTGATAGAGTGTATCATATCACGGGGGTTGGATGCACCGGCGAAGTTTGCACCAACTCTCAAGGTGAGAAAGGGCAATGCACGGTACCGAAGAGGCTAGCAATGATGGAAAGGTGAGAGTGTGTATAATCCATGGACTCAACATTAGTCATAAAGAACTCACATGCTTATTGCAAAAATCTACAAGTCATCAAAAACAAAGCATTACGTGTATGCTCCTAGGGGGATAGATTGGTAGGAAAAGACCATCGCTCGTCCCCGACCGCCACTCATAAGGATGACAATCAAACAACACCTCATGTTTCAAATTTGTCACACAACGGTTACCATACGTGCATGCTATGGGACTTGCAAACCTCAACACAAGTATTTCTCAAATTCACAATTACTCAACTAGCATGACTCTAATATCACCATCTTCATATCTCAAAAAAATTATCAAGTATCAAACTTCACATAGTATTCAATGCACTTTATATGAAAGTTTTTATTATACCCATCTTGGATGCCTATCATATTAGGACTAATTTCATAACCAAAGAAAATTGCCATGCTGTTCTAAAAGAATCTCAAAATAATATAAGTGAAGCATGATATTGCATCTATTTCTTCAAAATAAAACCACCGCCGTGCTCTAAAAAGATATAAGTGAAGCACTAGAGCAAATGACAAACTACTCCAAAAGATGTAAGTGAAGATCAATGAGTAGTCGAATAATTATGCAACTATGTGAAGACTCTCTAACATTTAAGAATTTCAGATCTTGGTATTTTATTCAAACCGCAAGCAAAACAAAATAAAATAAAATGACGTTCCAAGCAAAACACATATCATGTGGTGAATAAAAATATAGCCTCAACTAAAGTTACAGATGAACGAAGACGAAAGAGGGGATGCCATCCGGGGCATCCCCAAGATTAGGCTCTTGGTCGTCCTTGAATATTATCTTGGGGTGCCTTGGGCATCCCCAAGCTTAGGGTCTTGCCACTCCTTATTCCATAGTCCATCGAATCTTTACCCAAAACTTGAAAACATCACAACACAAAACTCAGCAGAAAACTCGTAAGCTCCGTTAGTATAAGAAAGCAAATCACCACTTAGGTACTATCAAGACAAGATTAATAATTTTTATCACATGATGCCTACTGTACCATATCATTTCTACAATTTATAGTAAGCAATATAAGCCATAGAAACTAGAAAACAAGCAGACTATGCATCGAAAACAGAATCTGCTAAAAACAGAACAGTCTGTAGTAATCTGTAACTCCCGAATAATTATGTAACTCCAAAAATCCTGAGAAATTAGGAAGTCCTAGGAAATTTGTATATTGATCTAATGCAGTTGGAATTGGTATTTTATCGATCTCTGGTAGAAAAATGAAAATTATTCTCGTGAGCGCATACTTTCTGTTTTTTACAGCAAGATCAAATAACAATCACCCAAGAAGATCCTAATGGCTTTACTTGGCACAAAAACTAATTAAAACATAAAAACACAATCATAACATAGGGTAGATGATTTATTTATTACTAAACAGGAACAAAAAGCAAGGAACAAAAAATAAAATTGGGTTGCCTCCCAACAAGCGCTATCGTTTACGCCCCTAGCTAGGCATGACGATTTCAATGATGCTCACATAAAAGATAAGAATTGAAACATAAAGAGAGTATCATGAAGAATATGACTAGCACATTTAAGTCTAACCCACTTCCTATGCATAGGGATTTTGTGAGCAAACAATTTATGGGAACAAGAATCAACTAGCATAGGAAGGTAAAACAAGCATATCGTCAAGGTTTTCAACACATAGAGAGGAAACATGATATTATTGCAACTCCTACAAGCATATATTCCTCCCTCATAATAATTTTCAGTAGCATCATGAATGAATTCAACAATATAACCATCACACAAAGCATTTTTTTCATGATCTACAAGCATAGAATTTTTATTACTCTCCACCAAAGTTTAACATCGCGGGCTAAAGCATTTAGCGGCTAGCTAGTGCAAACGCTACAGCCGCTATCACCGGCTATAGCGGCCGCTAACCCATTTCGTGGCTACAATAATTTGCCTAAGAAAACATGGGATTTTAGGTAGAAAACAGAGGATTCTTAGTATAAATTCGAACATAACAAGTACAGTAAAGGTCTAAAGCAGTTCGACAGATAAATAGCAATATAAATCTGCGCAGCTGGGAAGAACAGCGCAGCTGCCGTGGAGAAGGAAGGCGGAGAAGATATCATCGTGGTCGCAGAGGCGTCGCCGTGCCGAGGCCCCTCGTCGCCGGCCGCCTTTCCACCTCCCCCGCAATTGAATCCAGCTCCTGACGAAGTAGCTGTCGGTGCACCTAGGAAGAAAATCGCAGCCGCCGCAAACTTTTTGGTCAGAGGGAGAGAAGGGAATGGGGACCAGGAGGGACACGAGCTAGGTTTTCTGGAGAAGATGCTATATACCATCGTGAGAAATTTGAGCCGTTTCTCGCTGTTTGGGCCCTTTTGTGTCAGTCTTTCGGCCCATCCCGCGAAGTTCCAGCGATCGCAAAGCCAAATCGCCATGTTTCGCGTGTGATCGTGCAATTAGCGGCAGATCGCGTTTTCTCAGCAATTGCCTCGCGGGAAGGCTCCCAGAACGCGATAGCTCCGTGATCACTGAGTTTTCGCCCGCGATTTAAAACTTTGCTCTCCACATAAGCAAATTTCTTCTCATGAATAGTAGTGGGAGCAAACTCAACAAAATAACTATCATGTGAGGCATAATCCAATTGAAAATTAAAATCAAGATGACAAGTTTCATGATTATCATTGTTCTTTATAGCATACATGTCATCACAATAATCATCATAGATAGCAACTTTCTTCTCATAATCAATTGGAACCTCTTCCGTAATAGTGGATTCATCACTAAATAAAGTCATGACCTCTCCAAATCAACTTTCATAATTATCAAAATAAGATTCAACACCCTCCAAAATAGTGGGATCATTACTTCCTAAAGTTGACACTCTTCCAAACCCACTTTCATCAATATAATCATCATAAATAGGAGGCATGCTTTCATCATAATAAATATTCCCATCAAAACTTGGAGGACTAAAAATATCATATTCATCAAACATAGCATCCCCAAGATTGTGGCTTTGCATATCATTAGCATCATGGGTATTCAAGGAATTCATACTAACAACATTGCAATCATGCTCATCATTCAAATATTTAGTGCCAAACATTTTAATGCATTCTTCTTCTAGCACTTGGGCACAATTTTCCTTTCCTTCATTTTCATGAAATATATTAAAAAGATGAAGCTTATGAGGCACCCTCAATTCCATTTTTTGTAGTTTTCTTTTATAAACTAAACTAGTGATAAAATAAGAAACAAAAATATTCGATTGCAAGATCTAAAGATATGCCTTGAAGCGCTAACCTCCCTGGCAACGGCGCCAGAAAAGAGCTTGATGTCTACTACACAACCTTCTTGTCGACGTTGTTGGGCCTCCAAGTGCAGAGATTTGTAGGACAGTAGCAAATTTCCCTCAAGTGGATGACCTAAGGTTTATCAATCTGTGGGAGGCGTAGGATGAAGATGGTCTCTCTCAAGCAACCCTGCAACCAAATAACAAAGAGTCTCTTGTGTCCCCAACACACCCAATACAATGGTAAATTGTCTAGGTGCACTAGTTCGGTGAAGAGATGGTGATATGAGTGCAATATGGATGGTAGATGAAGGTTTTTGTAATCTGGAAATATAAAAACAGTAAGGTAGCAAGTGATAAAAGTGAGCGTAAACGGTATTGCAATGCTAGGAAACAACGCCTAGGGTTCATACTTTCACTAGTGCAAGGTCTCTCAACAATAATAACATAATTGGATCATATAACTATCCCTCAACATGCAACAAAGGGTCACTCCAAAGTCACTAATAGCGGAGAACAAATGAAGAGATTATTGTAGGGTATGAAACCACCTTAAAGTTATCCTTTTTGATTGATCTATTCAAGAGTCCGTAGTAAAATAACACGAAGCTATTCTTTCCGTTTGATATATCATAGAGTTCATACTAGAATAACACCTTAAGACACAAATCAACCAAAACCCTAATGTCACCTAGATACTCCAATGTCACCTCAAGTATCCGTGGGTATGATTATACGATATGCATCACACAATCTCAGATTCATCTATTCAAACCAACACAAAGTACTTCAAAGAGTGCCCCAAAGTTTCTACCGGAGAGTCAGCCCAAAAATGTGTGCCAACCCCTATGCATAAGTTCACAAGGTCACTGAACCCGCAAGTTGATCACCAAAACATACATCAAGTAGATCACGTGAATATCCCATTGTCACCACAGATAAGCACATGCAAGACATACATCAAGTGTTCTCAAATCCTTAAAGACTCAATCCGATAAGATAATTTCAAAGGGAAAACTCAATCCATTACAAGAGAGTAGAGGGGGAGAAACATCATAAGATCCAACTCTAATAGCAAAGCTCATGATACATCAAGATCGTGCCAAATCAAGAACACGAGAGAGAGAGAGAGAGATCAAACACATAGCTACTGGTACATACCCTCAGCCCCGAGGGTGAACTACTCCCTCCTCATCATGGAGAGTGCCAGGATGATGAAGATGGCCACCGGAGAGGGACTCCCCCTCCGGCAGGGTGCCAGAACGGGTCTAGATTGGTTTTCGGTGGCTACGGAGGCTTGCGGCGGTGGAACTCCCGATCTAGGTTATGTTCAAGAAGTTTGGGTACATACAAGAGGTTCTGGGATCGGGAACAAGTCAGGGGGGTCTCCGAGGAGGCCACGAGGTAGGAGGGCGCCCGGGGGGGTAGGGCGCTCCCCCCACCATCGTGAGTGCCTCGGGACTCTTCTGGCCTATCTCCGATACTCCCTGGGCTTCTTGTGGTCCAAAAATAATCTCCATGAAATTTCAGGTCAATTGGACTCCGTTTGGTTTTCCTTTTCTGCGATACTCAAAAACAAGGAAAAAACTGAAACTGGCACTGGGCTCTAGGTTAATAGGTTAGTCCGGAAAATCATATAAAATAGCATATAAATGCATATAAAACATCCTAGATGGATAATATAATAGCATGGAACAATCAAAAATTATAGATACGTTGGAGACGTATCAGGCCTTAGCTGGATCAAGAGTACGAGGGACGTCACCGAGCAGAGCGTGTGCAGATCGCGGAGGTGTCGTGTGTTTGGTACTTAATCGGTTGGATCGCGAAGACATTTTACTACATCAACCGTGTTAATAAACGCTTCCGCTTTCGGTCTACGAGGGTACGTAGACACACTCTCCCCTCTCATTGCTATGCATCTCCTAGATAGATCTTGCGTGATCGTAGGAAATTTTTTAAAATACTACGTTCCCAACAAAAAGGACTAAGGATATGTTTCTCGTTTATGGAGGTGACAAAGAGCTCGTCGTAAATGGTTACGTCGATGCAAGCTTTCACACTGATCTGGATGACTCTAACTCACAAACCGGATACGTATTTATATTGAATGGTGGAGCTATCAGTTGGTGCAGTTCCAAGCAGAGCATTGTGGCGGAATCTATGTGTGAAGCGGAGTACATAGATGCTTCGGAAGCAACAAATGAAGGAGTCTGTATGAAGGAGTTCATATCCGATCTAGGTGTAATAACTAGTGCATCGGTCCAATGAAAATCTTCTGTGACAATACTGGAGCAATTGCCTTGGCGAAGGAATCTAGATTCACAAGAGAACCAAACACATCAAGAGACGCTTCAATTCCATCCGCGATCAAGTCAAGGAGGGAGACATAGAGATTTGCAAGATACATACGGATCTGAATGTTGTAGACCCGTTGACTAAGCCTCTCTCATGAGCAAAACATGATCAGCATGAAGACTCCATGGGTGTTAGAATCATTACTATGTAATCTAGATTATTGACTCTAGTGCAAGTGGGAGACTGAAGGAAATATGCCCTAGAGGCAATAATAAAGTTGTTATTTATATTTCCTTATATTATGATAAATGTTTATTATTCATGCTGGAATTGTATTAATCAAAAACTTAGTACATGTGTGAATACATACACAAAACTGAGTGTCCCTAGTATGCCTCTACTTGACTAGCTAATTAATCAAAGATGGTTAAGTTTCCGAGCCATAGACATGTGTTGACATTTGATGAACGGGATCACATCATTAGAGAATGATGTGATGGACAAGACCCATATGTTAGCTTAGCATAATGATCGTTTAGTTTTATTGCTATTGCTTTCTTCATGACTTATACATGTTCCTCTGACTATGAGATTATGCAACTCCCGAATACCGGAGGAACACCTTATGTGCTATCAAATGTCACAACATAACTGGGTGATTATAAAGATGCTCTACAGGTGTCTCCGATGGTGCTTGTTGAGTTGGCATAGATCAAGAATAGGATTTGTCACTCTGTGTATTGGAGAGGTATCTCTGGGCCCTCTCGGTAATGCACATCACTATGAGCCTTGCAAGCAATGTGACTAATGAGTTAGTTACAAGATGATGCATTATGGAATGAGTAAAGAGACTTGCCAGTGACGAGATTGAACTAGGTATGATGATATCGACGATCGAATCTCGGGCAAGTAACATACTGATAACTAAGGGAACAATGTATGTTGTTATGCAGTTTGACCGATAAAGATCTTCGTAGAATATGTAGGAGCCAATATGAGCATCCAGGTTCCTCTATTGGTTATTGACTGGAGATGTGTCTCGGTCATGTCTACATAGTTCTCGAACCCGTAGGGTCCGCACGCTTAACGTTCGATGACGATTTGTATTATGAGTTATGTGATTTGATGACCGAAGATTGTTCGGAGTCTCGGATGAGATCATGAACATTACGAGGAGTCTCGAAATGGTCAAGAGGTAAAGATTCATATATTGGAAGGTTGCATTCGGACATCGGAATGGTTCCGAGTGATTCAGACATTTTTCCGGAGTACCGGGAGGTTACCGGAACCCCCGGGGAAATCATGGGCCTTATGGGCCATGGGAGAGAAGAGGGGATAGCCCACAAGGGGGAGGCTCCCCCCCTCCCAAGTCGAGTCCGAATAGGAAGGGGAGGGGGCGCGGCCCCCCTTTCCCTCTTCCCCTCCTCTCCTTCCCCCTTTTCCCCTCTGTAGAAAGGAAGGAGGGGGCGAATCCTACTTGGACCGGGATCCAAGTAGGACCCCCCCTTGGCACCCCCCTGTAGGGACGGCCATTCCTCCCCCTCCTTTATATACGTGGGAGGGGGCACCCCAAAGGGACACCAAGTCTTCTCTTAGCCATGTGTGGTGCCCCCCTCCACAATTACACACCTCGGTCATATCGTTGTAGTGCTTAGGCGAAGCCCTGCGCCGGTAACTTCATCATCGCCATCAACACGCCGCCGTGCTGACAAAACTCTCCCTCGTCCTCAACTGGATCAAGAGCTCGAGGGACGTCATTGAGCTAAATGTTTGCTGAACACGGAGGTGTCGTACGTTCGGTGCTTGGATCGGTTGGATCGCGAAGACGTTCGACTACATCAACTGCGTTACTAAACGCTTCCGCTTTCGGTCTACGAGGGTACGTGGACACACTCTCCACTCTCGTTGCTATGCATCTCCTAGATAGATCTTGCATGATCGTAGAATTTTTTGAAATACTGCGTTCCCCAACAGGGTACCCGGACGTTTAGGGAGAATAGGAGAGCTCTGGTTGTGTATGCTCTTACACCATGCAAAATGGGTTGGGCAGTGATCGGGACATAGCAGGTAACAAGTTTGGCTCTGAGTGCGGGCAGCGAACACCCGCCAAGGCTGATATAGTTCCTCTCAGCAAGGGTGGTTCCTATGAACTAGGAATGTGTTGGGCTTCTAAGTACAAGGGTTTGCTGCCCTCATGTGGATGACATTAAGCTTTATCAAACTAGTAGGAGTTGCAGAATAGCCAATTGTCAATACGTGTACACATAAGTACTAAAACCCCTTGGCCCCTAATGAAACCAGTGATGTTGTCAATCTCACTAGCTTAGCTAGTTACAAGGATTAATTGCATAAGTGTATGGAAGATTTGATTTTAGCAAGAAAGTAAAAACAACAAATTTTTAAAGAGAGCGTTGGTCGAGGTTGAAATAATAGGAAGAAGAATGTACTGGGATTTATAGGTTCACTAGTGGTTTCGCTGCAAAAGATGGTTTGGGGAACAAATTATAGTTGTGTGTTGATTAAATTGCAGTTTATAGCTATATCTATCCATCGATAGTCAACTATGGGTGTCACGTTCTAGATATATATAGATTGTTATCCAACTGCATCTATAGCAAATACTCCACCCAAGACTGCTATCCAACCTGCATCTTAAAGTATTACGTAAAAACTGAATATTGCCTTAAGTATGATGACATGAAGTAGATTATATATTGTATTCACCCTGTTTTCAAAGGACAAGTACGCAATCATCTTTTTATCCCTAGTGACAACAAGACAATACAAGACTTTTCCACTTTCTGTCACTACGGTAGATTATTTACAAGATTTAACCCAACTATCATACACAACTCCCTCTTGGATATCACTCATCAAACTTGGCCACATAAAGACAAATAGATCAGAGAGCATACATGAATAAGAGTTATGCAACAAAAAAACCAAATATACCTCAAAAAGGTTCATGGAAAATCTGATTCTGATCACAAAGTTACAACTCATCACGCCGCAACAAACACATAAATATATTACACTAGATGCTCACAATCATGTAGGGAAGCTCATGTGATCTTTTTATCGATAAACATGGGAGACAAAACCAACTAGCCACTGCTATGGATAAATAATCCAAAGGAAACTACTCACAGGAGATCATGGCAATTTTAAATTGATGGAAATGGCCACCGTGATGAATTTTCCTCCAGCAGTGTACCGATGAAAAATATTTTCCTGATTCTTGGTGGTCTTTTGGAGCTCCGTAGAATTTATTTTCCTCTGAGTCCAAACACATGCATAAAACAACAATTGGCATTACACAATGAGTTAATAGGTTAGTCCAGAAGAATGATAAAATTGGTGCGAAAACTATGCCAAAATTATATAAACATAGCATGAAACAATCAGCCATTATAGATACATTTGAGACATATTAACATCCCAAGCTTAATTCCTACTCATCCTCGAGTATGTAGTGTTGGGGAACGCAGTAATTTCAAAAAAAATCATACGCACACGCAAGATCTATCATGGTGATGCATAGCAACGAGAGGGGAAGAGTGATGTCCACATACCCTCATAGACCGTAAGCGGAAGCGTTATGACAACACGGTTGATGTAGTCGTATGTCTTCACGATCCGACTGATCCTAGTACCAAAAGTACGGAGCCTCTGCGATCTGCACACGTTCGGCTCGGTGACGTCACATGAAATCTCGATCTAGCTAAGTGTCGAGGGAGAGCATCATCATCACGACGGCGTGATGACGGTGATGATGAAGCTACCGGTGCAGGGCTTCGCCTAAGCACTACGACGATATGACCGAGGTGGATTATGATGGAGGGGGGCACCGCACACGACTAAGGGATCAATGGTCAACTTGTGTGTATATGGGTGCCCCCTGCCCCGTATATAAAGGAGCAAGGGGGGAGGCCGACTGGCCCTTGGTGGCGCGCCAAGGAGGGGAGGAGTCCTCCTAGTAGGAGTAGGACTCCCCTTTCCTAGTCCTACTAGGAGGGGGAAGGGGGAAGGAAAGAAGGGAGAGAAGAGAAGGAAAGGGGGGCACGCGGCCCTGCCTTGGCCGGCGCTCTCTCTCTCCACTAAGGCCCATGTGGCCCATTAGTTCCCTCCAGGGGTTCCGATAACCCCCCGGCACTCCGATAATTATCCAGTGACCCTCGGAACTCATCCGGTGTCCGAATATAGTCATCCAATATATCAATCTTTATGTCTTGACCATTTCGAGACTCCACGTCATGTCCGTGATCATATCCGGGACTCCAAACTACCTTCGGTACATCAAAACACATAAACTCATAATACTGATCGTCACCAAACATTAAGCGTGCGGACCCTATGGGTTCGAGAACTATGTAGACATGACCGAGACTCATCTCCGGTCAATAACCAATAGCGGAACCTGGATGCTCATATTTGTTCCTACATATTCTATAAAGATCTCTATCGGTCAAACCTCATAACGATGTATGTTGTTCCCTTTGTCATCAGTATGTTACTTGCCCGAGATTCGATCGTCAGTATCTCAATACCGAGTTCAATCTCGTTATCGGCAAGTCTCTTTACTCGTTCTGTAATGCACCATCCCGCAACTAACTCATTAGTTACATTGCTTGCAAGGCTTATAGTGATGTGCATTACCAAGAGGGCCCAGAGATTCCTCTCCGATACTTTGGAGTGACAAATCCTAATCTCGTTCTATGCCAACTCAACAAACACCATCGGAGACACCTATAGAGCATCTTTATAGTCACCCAGTTACGTTGTGACGTTTGATAGCACACTAAGTGTTCCTCCGGTATTCGGGAGTCGCATGATCTCATAGTCATAGGAACATGTATAAGTTATGGAGAAAGCAATAGCAACAAACTAAACGATCATCGTGCTAAGCTAACGTATGGGTCAAGTCAATCACATCATTCTCTAATGATGTGATCCCGTTAATCAAATGACAACTCATGTCTATGGTTAGGAAACATAACCATCATTGATTCAACGAGCTAGTCTAGTAGAGGCATACTAGTGACACTCTGTTTGTCTATGTATTCACACATGTACTAAGTTTCCGGTTAATACAATTCTAGCATGAATAATAAACATTTATCATGATATAAGGAAATATAAATAACAACTTTCTTATTGCCTCTAGGGCATATTTCCTTCAATCTCCCACTTGCACTAGAGTCAATAATCTAGATTACATTGTAATGATTCTAACACCCATGGAGTCTTGGTGATGATCATGTTTTTCTCATGAGAGAGGCTTAGTCAACGAGTCTACAACATTCAGATCCGTATGTATCTTGCAAATCTCTATGTCTCCCTCCTTGACTTGATCGCGGATGGAATTGAAGCGTCTCTTGATGTGCTTGGTTCTCTTATGAAATCTGGATTATTCCATTGCCAAGGCAATTGCACCAGTATTGTCACAAAAGATTTTCATTGGACCCGGTGCACTAGGTATGAAACCTAGATCGGATATGAACTCCTTCATCCAGACTCCTTCATTTGCTGCTTCTGAAGCAGCTATGTACTCTGCTTCACATGCAAATCCCGCCACGATGCTCTGCTTGGAACTGCACCAACTGACAGCTCCACCATTTAATAAAAACACGTATCCGGTTTGTGACTTGGAGTCATCCGGATCAATGTCAAAGCTTCCATCAACGTAACCGTTTACGACGAGCTCTTTGTCACCTCCATATACGAGAAACATATCCTTAGTCCTTTTTAGGTATTTCAGGATGTTCTTGACCACTGTCCAGTGATCCACTCCTGGATTACTTTGGTACCTCCCTGCTAAACTAATAGCAAGGCACACATCAGGTCTGGTACACAGCATTGCATACATGATAGAACCTATGGCTGAAGCATAGGGAATGACTTTCATTTTCTCTCTATCTTCTGCAGTGGTCGGGCATTGAGTCTGACTCAACTTCACACCTTGTAACACAGTCAAGAACCTTTTCTTTGTCTGGTCCTTTTTGAACTTCTTCAAGGCTTTATCAAGGTATATGCTTTGTGGAAGCCCAATTAAGTGTCTTGATCTATCTCTATAGATATTGATGCCCAATATATAAGCAACTTCACCGAGGTCTTTCATTGAAAAATTCTTATTCAAGTATCCTTTTATGCTATTCAGAAATTTAGTATCATTTACGATCAACAATATGTCATCTACATATAATATCAGAAATGCTACAGAGCTCCCACTCACTTTCTTGTAAATACAGGCTTCTCCAAAAGTCTGTATAAAACCATATGCTTTGATCACACTATCAAAGCGTATATTCCAACTCCTAGAGGCTTGCACCAGTCAATAGATGGATCGCTAGAGCTTGCACACTTTGTTAGCTCCTTTTGGATCGACAAAACCTTCTGGTTGGATCATATACAACTCTTCTTTAAGATATCCAGTAAGGAATGCAATTTTGACATCCATTTGCCAAATTTCATAATCATAAAATGCGGCAATTGCTAACATGATTCGGATGGACTTAAGCATCGCTACGGGTGAGAAGGTCTCATCGTAGTCAACTCCTTGAACTTGTCGAAAACCTTTTGCAACAAGTCGAGCTTTTTAGACAGTAACATTACCGTCAGCGTCAGTCTTCTTCTTGAAGATCCATTTATTCTCTATGGCTTGCCGATCATCGGGCAAGTCAACCAAAGTCCACACTTTGTTCTCATACATGGATCCCATCTCAGATTTCATGGCCTCAAGCCATTTTGCGGAATCTGGGATCATCATCGCTTCCTCATAGTGCATAAGTTCGTCATGGTCAAGTAACATGACTTCCAGAACGGGATTACCGTACCACTCTGGTGCGGATCTTACTCTGGTTGACCTACGAGGTTCGGTGGTAACTTGATCAGAAGTTTCATGATCATCATCATTAGCTTCCTCACTTACTGGTGTAGGAATCACTGGAACTGATTTCAGTGATGAACTACTTTCCAATAAGGGAGAAGGTATAATTACCTCGTCAAGTTATACTTTCCTCCCACTCACTTCTTTCGAGAAAAACTCCTTCTCTAGAATGGATCCATTCTTAGCAATGAATATCTTGCCTTCGGATCTATGATAGAAGGTGTACCCAACAGTTTCTTTTGGGTATCCTATGAAGACACATTTCTCCGATTTGGGTTTGAGCTTATCAGGTTGAAGCTTTTTCACATAAGCATCACAGCCCCAAACTTTAAGAAACAACAACTTGGGTTTCTTGCCAAACCATAGTTCATAAGGTGTCGTCTCAGTGGATTTTGATGGTGCCCTATTTAACGTGAATGCAGCCGTCTCTAAAGCATAACCCCAAAATGATAGTGGTAAATCAGTGAGAGACATCATAGATCGCATCATATCTAGTAAAGTACAATTATGACGTTTGGACACACCATTACGCTGTGGTGTTCCGGGTGGCGTGAGTTGCGAAACTATTCTGCATTGTTTCAAATGAAGTCCAAACTCATAACTCAAATATTCACCTCCAAGATCAGATCGTAGAAACTTGATTTTCTTGTTATGATGATTTTCCACTTCACTCTGAAATTCTTTGAACTTTTCAAATGTTCCAGACTTATGTTTCATTAAGTAGATATACCCATATCTGCTCAAATCATTTGTGAAGGTAAGAAAATAACAATATCCACCGCGATCCTCAACATTCATTGGACCACATACATCAGTATGTATGATTTCCAATAACTCTGTTGCTCGCTCTATTGTTCTAGAGAACGGAGTTCTAGTCATCTTGCCCATGAGGCATGGTTCGCAAGTACCAAGTGATTCATAATCAAGTGATTCCAGAAGTCCATCAGAATGGAGTTTCTTCATGCGCTTTACACCAATATGACCCAAACGGCAGTGCCACAAATAAGTTGCACTATCATTATCAACTTTACATCTTTTGGCTTCAATACTATGAACATGTGTATCACTAGTATCAAGATTTAGTAAAAATAGACCACTCATCAAGTGTGCATGACCATAAAAGATATTACTCATATAAATAGAACAATCATTATTCTCCGATTTAAATGAATAACCGTCTCGCATTAAACAAGATCCAGATATAATGTTCATGCTCAACGCTGGCACCAAATAACAATTATTTAGGTCTAAAACTAATCCCGAAGGTAGATGTAGAGGTAGCATGCCGACGGCGATCACATCGACTTTGGAACCATTTCCCACGTGCATCGTCACCTCATCCTTAGCCAATCTTCGCTTAATCTGTAGCCCCTTTTTTGAGTTGCAAATGTTAGCAACTAAACCAGTATCAAATACCCAGGAACTACTGCGAGCATTAGTAAGGTACACTTCAATAACATGTATATCGAATATACCTTTCACTTTGCCATCCTTCTTCTCCGCCAAATACTTGGGGCAGTTCCGCTTCCAGTGACCAGTTCCTTTGCAGTAGAAGCACTTAGTTTCAGGCTTAGGTCCAGACTTGGGTTTCTTCACTTGAGCAGCAACTAGCTTGCTGTTCTTCTTAAAGTTCCCCTTCTTCCCTTTACCCTTTTTCTTGAAACTAGTGGTCTTGTTGACCGTCAACACTTGATGCTCCTTCTTGATTTCTACCTCCGCGGCCTTTAGCATTGCGAAGAGCTCGGGAATAGTCTTATCCATCCCTTGCATATTATAGTTCATCACGAAGCTCTTGTAGCGTGGTGGTAGTGATTGAAGAACTCTGTCAATGACACTATCATCAGGAAGATTAACTCCCAGCTGAGTCAAGTGGTTGTGGTACCCGGACATTCCGAGTATATGTTCACTGACAGAACTATTCTCCTCCATTTTGCAGCTGTAGAACTTATTGGAGACTTCATATCTCTCAATCCGGACATTTGCTTGAAATATTAACTTCAACTCCTGGAACATCTCATATGCTCCATGACGTTCAAAACGTCGTTGAAGTCCCGGTTCTAGGCCGTAAAGCATGGCGCACTAAACTATCGAGTAGTCATCAGCTTTGCTCTGCCAGGTGTTCACAACATCTGGCGTTGCTCCTGCAGCGCGTTTGTCACGTAGCGGTGCTTCCAGGACGTAATTATTCTGTGTACCAATGAGGATAATCCTCAAGTTACGGACCCAGTCCATGTAGTTTCTACCATCATCTTTCAACTTAGCTTTCTCTAGGAATGCATTAAAATTCAATGGAACAACAACATGGGCCATCTATCTACAATAACATAGATATGCAAAATACTATCAGGTACTAAGTTCATGATAAATTAAAGTTCAATTAATCAAATTACTTAAGAACTCCCACTTAGATAGACATCTCTCTAATCATCTAAGTGATCATGTGATCCATATCAACTAAACCATGTCCGATCATCACGTGAGATGGAGTAGTTTTCAATGGTGAACATCACAATGTTGATCATATCTACTATATGATTCATGCTCGACCTTTCAGTCTCAGTGTTCCGAGGCCATATCTGCATATGATAGGCTCGTCAAGTTTAACCCGAGTATTCTGCGTGTGCAAAATTGGCTTGCAGCCGTTGTATGTGAACGTAGAGCTTATCACACCTGATCATCACGTGGTGTCTCGGCACGACGAACTGTAGCAACGGTGCATAATTAGGGAGAACACTTATACCTTGAAATTTAGTGAGAGATCATCTTATAATGCTACCGCCGAACTAAGCAAAATAAGATGCATAAAGGATAAACATCACATGCAATCAATATAAGTGATTTGATATGGCCATCATCATCTTGTGCCTTTGATCTCCATCTCCAAAGCACCGTCATGATCACCATCGTCACCGGCTTGACACCTTGATCTCCATTGAAGCATCGTTGTCATCTCACCAACTATTGCTTCTACGACTATCGTTGCCACTTAGTGATAAAGTAAAGCAATTACATGGAGATTGCATTTCATACAATAAAGCGACAACCATATGGCTCCTGCCAGTTGCCGATAACTGTGTTACAAAACATAATCATCTCATACAATAAAATTTAGCATCATTTCTTGACCATATCACATCACAACATGCCCTACAAAAACAAGTTAGACGTCCTCTACTTTGTTGTTGCAAGTTTTACGTGGCTGCTACGGGCAGACCAAGAACTGTCGTGGAATTGTCATGGCAGATGTCCTAGTGTGAGGACTTAGTCATGGAGCCATTGCGATGAGGTTAGCTTAAAGGGGTTAATCAGGACAAAGGACATGAGGAGTTTATACTGGTTCAGCCCCTTACGGTGAAGGTAAAAGCCTAATCCAGTTGGAGGTGGTATTGTTAGGGTTTCGATGAGCAGGGAGTGAATACGCTTGACCCAGCTCTCGATATGTTCTTTCTTGTCCTAAGCCGCCGTTGGGTCGTCCCCTTATATACACAGGTTGACGCCCTGCGGCCTACAGAGTACCGGCCGGCTTATACAACGTATCCGGCTCGGTGACCTTTCTTACATGCCTTACAATACAAGTTTATGTACATGCCGGTGTATATCCGTGGGCCTTAAGCCGCCTTCGGGTTTGGGCCCTCTATTAAGCCTATCTATGAGCCGCCATTGTGAATATGCTCTTGGGATTCGTTGAGATGAACTGCCATTAGGGATGACCCGGCCCCTCCTGGCGGGTCATACCTGATAGTCATATCCCCAACATTAGGCCCCAGGTTGATTTGAACTTGTTCATGTCAATCTTCAAGATTTAAAAAAATCATTCCTCCTCTTACTGTGAAATATTGTAACCCGCCATGACGTCATCTCCAAAAATTGTGATAACCCGCCATGACGTCACATGTGATTAATGCTACACAGAGTCCTAATCTTAGTAAATCTCTTTCTTTACTGACCCTCTGAAAATCAAGGCACCCGTGCCGACACATATCCATTTTACTGTTCCTCGATTCCCACGCCTGTCGTTTGTACTTCCAAGCCTATAAATAGGGCCACAAAGTCACCTTTCATTCTTCTCCTTCTCCTTCTCGCTTTCTTCCTCCTCGCGATGCACCAACCTGCACGAACCCCGCCGTCATTGACCTTCGTCTCCGACCTCAACTCCGGCTGCTACATCACCCTAAACGGACCAGAAAACCGCGGCGCCACTCCGCTGTCCTGTCAGCATCAGTAAGCCCTCTTTCTTTCGTCATAGATCTGTTATTAGGTTTCATCGGTGTTCGTCGATGTTCATCGCTGCCCTTATTTTCTCCTTGCTTAGATCCATGGATTAGATCCAATAAACACATAATCTTGCGCGGTAGTAGTTTTAGCACCTGTTTTTTATACTAGAATATATCCTCATCGCGACAGATCTCCTCTAGGGCACCTCTGCTTTTCTACTGTCGCCTCTGTAGGTTTGGAATTTTATTCCCTTTTCTAAACAGCGGTAGATCCAAATTTACAGCTTCAACCTGCGGAACCTGTTTGTTCCAACACTTAGCAAATTTTACTCTTGGTAGCTCTTGAATATCTTAATCATAGCGGCTTATTCTACCGGCTTATCATTACTTCATATATCATTAGCCCTCACTTAAGCCGCCATTCTGAACATGCACTGCAATTGTTAACTCATAATCCCACCAACTAACTTGAACCGACAAATTATGTCATTTCTTTAGGTTGTCCTTTCACCATGCCGCCAAAGACAATTACGACCTGTAACTGGGTTCCCTCCATCGTCACTGAGAGCACTTTGAAGGATTTTTTCACTATTGGATATTTGGCAGAGAAAAGTGTCATGCATTACCGTGCTCCTGACCCAAGCGAAGGGAGACCTCAGCCAAAGGACGGTGAAGTTATTGTCTTTACCGATCATATGAACCGGGGCTTCTCACCGCCCGGCTCTAAGTTCTTTAGGGATGTCCTGCACTTCTTCAAACTCCATCCGCAAGACATTGGACCCAACTCCATATCAAACATCTATAACTTTCAAGTTTTTTGTGAGGTATATCTTCAATAAGAGCCTAGCGTTGAGCTTTTCAGGAAATACTTCTACCTGAACCGGTAGAATGAGTTCACCAATGGGCCCAGCTTAGAACTTGGTGGAATTTCAATTCAGCACAGAAGAGATGCCATCTTCCCTCAAGCAGCTCTGCTGAGTCACCCCAAGGACTAGAATCAAACATGGTTCTACTGCAAAGATATCTCGCCATCTGATGAAAATCCATTGCGGGGTTATTGTGCTGAATGTCTCGACTCAAGTTATCAACTCCCTGATAAACTTACCGCCACCGAATGTAAGAAACTCGTTCCTACAATCAGAAAAGTCCAAGCCTTGCTAGGAAATGGCCTAACCAGAGTCGATTTAATCCGTTGTTGGGTTGCATGGCGGATCATACCCTTAAGCCGCCGACCCGGTTTAATGTGTACTTATACTGGAGGAACGGGCGATCCCTTGTGCCATAGCTCTCTGCGTCTGATTGAAGAGGGCATCATTGAAATGACAACAACGTTTGTAAATAGAAAATTTGAGGATTGCAGCAAAGTGGGATTGAATCCTTTCTGCAAGCTTAATCCACCGCCAGATGTAAGTCTCTTGATTTCTTTTACCTTACTTCATCACCCAAACATTGCGTGAACTCAACTATGTTATTCTTCCGCAGGCTAAATCTGATTTCTGGAAGGCCAAATATGACCATGAGGCTGCCAAAAAGGCTAGGCTTGCCGCGAAAGCCGCCAAAGAGACCATTAGGAGGTCTAGGAAGAAACCAAGCGCCTCTAATCTGCTTAAGCTGGACGAAACCTCTGAGTCGGAGGTAGCCCTTGACTCTCTTGGCTTGTTTTTTAACCACCTTATTGACATTTATTATTGCCAAGATGACATAGGAGCCAACCAAGCAGTTGAAGAAGAGGTAACTATTATTTCCTCTGACTCAGAACCTTTACCAAGGCAGAAACTTCGGCGGGTAACCCGGAAAGTAAGGTTTTCACACCCCTTGGCTTATTTAGATCCTCATTTTCTCTTAAAACGACAGCAACATGAAAGCCGCCGCCAGACCCGGACCAGTGGAGGTGAAGATTTATCCTCCGGTTTACCAAACACTCCTCGGAAACGGCAAAATGAGGTTCTTTTTAACCTTAACTCTTTTATTTATCGGCGGGTTTCCTTTGTTAACCACTCAATTCTTTTGATTCCATATTTGCAGGAGATTTGTCGTTCTTCCTCTGGCGATTCATCGCAGACTCAACTGCCAGCTTTCAAGACTGCCCTTTGGTAAGAATAATTATCTCTCTTCTGTACCTTTATATCTTCATCATTATGCTGACTTGTCCAAATTCCTTTTAGCGGTCAAGCGAAGCACAACAAGAAAGCGAAGGCGACATAGACGGTCGAGGATCCGAAAGCCGTTGAACTGGACCAGCCAACCTTTGTACCAGAACACTCTGAAGAACCAGAAGATCCTGCTCCCAATGCTCAACTTGAGATACCTGAGCCGTCTGTTGATGAAACCACTATTGATCCCTCAACTACTGAACCATCAAGCTCAGTTAACCTGCCAGAGACTCATGGTGATGACGTTTTAATCACTGGCACTAGATTTACTGAACCGGGGAATCCAACTGTACTAGCGAGACATTATGCCAAACAAGAAGTCATGGAAAGACGGTCAAACAGATGCCACGTCTCCCACTATGCTCAATTGAGTAATAGTGAAGTATTATCTAGTTATCTCAGTCAAGTACACTCCAGTCGTGACTTAGAAATTGAGATGGTCAAACAGATGCACCAGAAGTATGAGGTACGTTCTCTGGCTTATATAAGTTATATATCCTGCCAGCCCCCAAGTCTTCTGATTATGATAATTAGATTGAATAATTTGTAGACTTAAAAAACTTACAAGCCTCTGTCCTAGACTCCCTCCAAGTTCGGTTTATAACTAAACCGGATGCTGATAGTATCACAATTTTGCATGTAAAGTCCCCAAGGGCCAGTTTAATCAGTATGAATGAGCCGGTCCTATTGATCACTATAAAAGAACAGAATTGAACTGTATAGCCCCCATGAGTCGGCTGAGACTGTTGACAGCTCACCCGACTCATCTTTAGGAAGAGACAAGCAATATGCATTAGCCCCCAAGTGCCCAGTGTTGTTGCTTGGAAAGCACTTGGGACTTTAGAAAAGCCATTTCCGTTGAAAAATTGCGTTGACAGACATTAGCCCCCAAGTACCAAGTGTTGTTGCTTGCAAAGCACTTGGGACTTATATTATTGTAATCCGCCATGAAACTTGACAAACTTGTGCTGTATGCAAGCTGCTACTGCTGAACTAGACTCTCAACTAAACGATGTCAGGACTCAACTGGTGACTCAAGAAAATGAGACCCGGAAAGCTGAATCAAAATTCCAGTTCAGTGTGTATGAGTCGGAAAAATTGAAGACCAGTTTTGCTGAGGATAAAAAGGCTTGGGTTGAAGAAAAAACTGCCTTGATACAGCCTGTTGAGAAGGCAGAGGCGGCTCTTGAGGAAGCTACCACTTAACTCACTGGTTTAAAACACCGTGTGTCTCAGATGGTTTCTGCTATCTTCGGTAAATCCCCTTGTTATTTATCCAAAGTAAGTATTTGTCGTCATAATGTAAGACGCCACTTAACCAATTGTTTGAACTTTTTCAGGTCCCAGGAGCAGCAATCTTAGCTAGGACACACTGGTGAAGCTCAAAGCGGTTTATACGCTTGTTGAGCAATTATACACTGGAGCTCAGCGGACTCTCACTACTATCTCCCCAACGAATCAAGGGCCAAACTTGTTAAGTGATGTTTTGAAGAAACTGTCCATCTTGCCCACCAGGTTTCAAGAAATCAAATGGTCTTGTGCTAAAGCCGGAGTTGTAATAGCCTTGAGCCGTGCCAAAGCATGGGTACCGGAACTAGACTCGGCAGATGTAGCTAGTGGGTATCCTAGTCTGAAGGAAGATGGAACCTCTTTTGACTAGCAAGACTTTGCCGCCTATGTCAAAGAGATTCGTTCGCATGCAACAATCATCGCTGAAGAGACCAATCTCACCAAGTACCAGCCGGCTTACGATGCAGATAATCAGAAGATGCAGACTCCTTCGTATAAAGTGATGGATTTAATTCCGCCGATTCATAAGCACACTTTTGCCCCTGATATTGATCCGTCTGATCTAATTGACGATAAAGCTGAATTCGCCTTGCGTGGCTTTGACTGGTCCAAACCCAACTTCCAGACGATGGAGGAGGAAGACGAACCGGCAAGGGATGAATCGCAACCTTCAAGCCAGCCAGGCCAAGATTCATGAACCGGGGTCGGTTTATCATCTGCTTTATACAAGACTTAAAAACATTTATCCTTTTGGGCACCAAACGCCTTGTAATTGTAGGAGATATGCCCTAGAGGCAATAATAAATGTTATTGATTATCTCCCTATTCATAATTAGGTTTATGTTCCATACTATAACTGCTATGGTTCCTGAGTCTGCAAATAAAACGAGGCTCGGAGGAAGACTCATATGCACGTGTGGAATAATAAATGATAAAATGTATTCCTAGTCTGGCCTCTAAGACTAGCTCAAGTGTTGCATGATGGTTCTGTTTTCCTGATCATGGGCATGTCTATGCCAACAATTTTGAGGGCACAATGTTAGCAGAACATTTGTGTTGAATCGACCCGATTGATGTTATGCTATGAGATACATTCGTCATAAGTTAATGGTTAATAACACAGAGATGGTTAACGTTTGCATGATTCCTCATACCATGAGAGTATCGAGTTCCTTCATGCTTGGTTCATGAACTTTGGGGTTTGTTAAACGTCATCCGTAACTGGACGGCTATTACGGCGGCTTACGGGTTCATGGGAAAGTATGTCAAGTAACTTAATAGCTCGAGATTGGGATTTGCTCCTCCGACGATGGAGAGATATCTCTGGGCCCTCTCGGTGTTACGGTATCCATCATCGTCTGTCCAGACACAGTGTGATTTGATCATTGGGATGCCGGAACACGGAAACGAGAAAAGAGAACAAAACCGGTAACGAGGTAACTTGCATGGTGGACAAATGGTTCGTCCACGGGGATGCAACAAATCTCACCTCGGGTGTTTGTGACATATCGTGAAGCAACAGGAATAGCTCACTGCAACTGGAGGTTCACTCGAATATTTATTCGTGTGGGTATAGGGGTCAATATGGGTGTCCACGGCTCCGATGTTGATCATTGATCGGAAGGGGTTCCGGGTCATGTCTATACTTCACCGAACCTATAGGGTCACACGCTTAAGGGTCATCTATCTGCTGAATACTAGACAAGGAGTCTGAGAGAAAATCACCAAAAAAGTTTCGGACACCGGAAAAGTTTCGGACAGCGGAAAAGGTTCCGCAGAGAGAGGTCATCGGATGAGTTTCGATGAAACTGAAAAGTTGTTTCAGGGGATACCATTAAGTCAAATTGGTTTCGGCACATGCCTTATAATTCTTGGAGGGTGCCAGAATCATTTTGGAAGCTTTTTGGAATTTTCCGGGATAATAACCGGATATGCTCCGGAGCTGCCGGAACCACTTCAGATGCTTTTCGCAGATGAAAATCACTAAACCGGAATTGTTTCGGAATGCGTTGAAAATCATTTTGGTGGGTACTGGAAATGTTCTAAGCCCACATAAATATTTTTAGTTCGAACGGATGCTGAAAAATGTCGTCGTGAATAGTGAAAATCAGCTTTATGGTTACTTTATGGAAAGCCACCTTTTGGGGCTTTGCTCCAAAAGATCTTGGGGATGACATGGATGGATAGGAGCCATTTTTTGGGCCCCTCATGGGGGTGTGGCCGGCCACATGGGGTATCCCCCCTTGGGGACCCTCTTGTTCCTTGGTTTCACTCCTAGGTCCTTGTGGAAGGACTTCATTCATGTGCATTTTGGGTTTTTGTGTGAAACTACCCTACCCCTTGGGATTTCCTATAAATAGAGGTGGAGGGGCAACCCTCCACACTCATCCCTTCTCACATACAAGTGCCATGCAATGATCTGGCTTCTTCTCTCCCTCCCACGAAAAGAGTTTCGTAGAGCTGTAAGGCTGTCTGGGTTCCGGCAGGAACTAGTTCTGGACGGCGAAGCCCTGCCGGATAGATGACACCGTATGTGTGCAACTCTGTAGAGAGGTTGTAGTTTCGATCTTAGTGCCCGAGGGGCTGTTCGAGAATGCCTCCCGAAGGGCTGTCCAAGTGACGGTCTGAGTTCTATGAGTCCTCCCAAAGGGCTGTCCGAGTGACCGTCCGAGTTTCGAAGGTCCTCCCGAAGGGCTGTCCGCAACACCGTCCGGGGGACTGTTCGACTGCCTCCCAGAGGGCTGTCTGAGGAGCAGATAAGGGTATACATGCTCGCGGTTGGGAGGTTGTAAATCCTAGCTGCGGGGATCTGCACCGCCGATCGTCATCGACTCTACTTCCCGCTGCGCTACGAGTCGGTAACGAAACAGATCAAACCTTGTATGCAGTCTCCATAGTGGTCCTGGGCTGGTGCGTAGGTCGGAAAATTTTCATTTTCTGCTGCGTTACCCTACAGTAATATGCTAGCTTTAAACTCTTATTCTTCTATGCCATCGTGCATATTTGCTGTGCATGACACTGTTCATCCGCCATGTTAAGATATGCCATGTATGCTTTATGATATTAGTAATTTTGAATCTGTTCCTGCATACAACAGGTGAAAAGTGTCCTGGCAGTTTACCGCTGGACGGCTTATAATGCTCGATATAAACCATAGGAAACTATCACAGTTTATAACCAAGGCTGAAATGAATGATAACCATATATGATTGAAAATATGTCATACCTGTGATATTTGATCACACTGTTGGTTTACCAAGCCAGTGCGGTAAGGGTGATAACCCAAAATTTTAGCACTGGTAATTATCAGAGGTTTCTGGTTTATAAACAAAGCCGGGCTAGGTTAATAAACACCAGATATTATCTTATCTCAAACTGCCGACTTATAGTCAAAAGCCAGGATGGGTTAATAAACACCGGTGAATTATAATCATAAAGCTTTATAAGCCTCATCAAATAAACCTCGAAAAGAAAATCCGTCGAATAAAATCAAACGAAAAATGAGGCTTTTCATGGGCTGCCAGGCTAAAAATCGAGTGCTTTCACGGGCCGCACAACCACTGAGTTAAACCTGTATACAAACCTTATAAGATGGACCTCACATAACCAATCGTCGTTTTAACTTTGACAAGCTCAGTGTCTGCATAAGATTGACTTGTCAAACGTTCGACGGGTCATTCCAGGATTACTTGGGCAGAGTGGCTTACTTAAAAAGGCAGGATAACCCAGGGTTTTAGGTGAATACACCTGGCTTCCAAGCCTGGATTTTAAGCCTATTACAAGGGTTATAAAAACTCTTTGTTCTTTAGAACAAAAGAGCCCCAAGCAATATTTTGAGCTGTGCTCAAGGGGCACCTATATTTGAGTTGTGCTTTGCAACAGACTCTCTTTGGTCCCCTTAACTTGGGTAAAAGCCCCCAAGTTTTGTTTTGTTTTGTTTTGTTTTGTGGCCAATAAGCCGGATCAAAGGGTAATCATAACTTCGCTCTATAAAGAGAAAGCCCCCAAGTGAACCAAAACACATTTATTTAAAAGAAAAAGCGACAGAGGCCCTGTTTTAGCAGGGATGCCGGTTTATTATATTGATCATAATATATACATTGTCAAAAATATGTACATCAGAAGAGCCAGTGGCTCAGGTATAGTAGGGCCGAAGATGAGCAATATTCCACGGCCGGTGGGTCTCCTCCTCCGACTTACATGAGTCTTTGTGCTCTCGAACATCGATAAGGTAGTAGGATCCATTGTTGAGATTCTTACTGACCACAAAAGGTCCTTCCCATGGTGGGGATAACTTGTGCATATCAGTTTGATCCTGGATAAGCCGAAGCACCAGATCGCCTTCTTGGAAAGTTCTGGTTTTAACCCGACGGCTATGGTAATGGTGCAAATTTTGCTGGTAAATCGCCGAACGAGCCACTGCGATGTCACGCTCCTCATCCAACAGGTCAAGTGCTTCCTGACGTGCTTTTCATTGTCCGCTTCAACGAAAGCCGCCACATGAGGTGAATCATGATGGATGTCACTAGGGAGAACCGCCTTTGCTCCGTAAACCATAAAAAAAAGGCGTGTAACCCGTCGATCTATTGGGGTGGTATTAATGCTCCATAACACGGAAGGTAACTCCTCCACCCAACAACCCGGCGTCCTCTGTAAGGGAACCATAAGCCAGGGCTTGATGCCTCTCAATATCTCTTGATTAGCTCTCTCAACTTACCAAATAGATTGGGGGTGAGCCGCCGACGATACATCAAGCCGGATATGCTCACATTGACAAAATTCTTCCATAGCACCTTTAGAGAGATTAGTGCCATTGTCTGTTATGATGCAGTGTGGAAAGCCAAAATGGAAGATCACCTTCTTCATGAATTGAACCGCCGTTGCTGCATCACACTTACTGACTGGCTCTGCCGCTACCCACTTAGTGAACTTATCAACCGCCACCAAAAGGTGGGTCTTCTTATCCTTGGATCTTTTGAAAGGTCCAACCATATCAAGCCCCCAAACTACAAACGGCCAAGTAATTGGAATCATCCTCAATTCTTGAGCCGGCACATGAGCTCGTCATGAAAATTTCTGACATCCATCACACTTGCTGACTAGGTCCTCTAATAACCCACAAGTATAGGGGATCGCAACAGTTTTCGATAAGTAAGAGTGTCGAACCCAACGAGGAGCTAAAGGTAGAACAAATATTCCCTCAAGTTCTATCATCCACCGATACAACTCTACGCACGCTTGACGTTCGCTTTACCTAGAACAAGTATGAAACTAGAAGTACTTTGTAGGTGTTGTTGGATAGGTTTGCAAGATAATAAAGAGTACATAAATAAAAAGTAGGGGCTGTTTAGATAAAGAAACAATAAAGTAAATATAGAGAGTGTGGAAAAGTGGTGGTAGGAGTTGTGAAATTGCCCCTAAGCAATTGACTACTTTACTAGACCGATAGCAAGTTTTATGTGGGAGAGGCCACTGCTAGCATGCCATCCCTGACTTGGAATTCTATGCACTTATGATTGGAAATATTAGCAAGCATCCGCAACTACTAATTTTCATTAAGGTAAAACCCAACCATAGCATTAAGGTATATTGGTCCCCCTTCAATCTCATATGCATCAATTCCTATGCTAGGTTGAAGCTTCTGTCACTCTTGCCCTCCAATACATAATCCTATCAACATACAACTAACCCTAGGGTGTGATCCACGTGCGCAATCATATGATGGGCACCAAAGGACAGCAACATGACCACAAGCAAATTAAATCAATCATAGCAATTCATCAACCACCGATAGGACAACTAAAATCTACTCAAACATCATAGGATGGCAACACATTATTGGATAATAATATGAAGCATAAAGCACCATGTTCAAGTAGAGGGTACAGCGGGTTGCGGGAGAGTGGACCGCTGTAGATAGAGGGGGGAAGGTGATGGAGATGTTGGTGAAGATGGCGGAGGTGTTGGTGTAGATCGCGGTGATGATGATGGCCCCCGGTGGCCCTCCGGTGCCACCGGAAGCGAGGGGGAGAGAGCCCCCCTCCTTCTTCCTCTTCTTCCTTGACCTCCTCCCTAGATGGGAGAAGGGTTTCCTCTCTGGTCCATGGCCTCCATGGCAAGGGAGGGGCGAGAGCCCCTCCGAGATTGGGTCTGTCTCTCTGTCTCTCTCTCTGTTTCTGCATTCCCAGATTCTTCCCTTTCACCGTTTCTTATATTCCCAGAGATCCGTAACTCCGATTGGGCTGAAATTTTAACACGATCTCTATCCGGATATTAGCTTTCTTGTGGCGAAAGAAGGGCATCAACCACCTTACGGGTGGCCCACGAGGGTCAGGGGCGCGCTTGGGGGGGGGGGGGGGGGGGGGGGGGGGGGGGGGGGGCAGGCGCGCCCTCCTGCCTCGTGGCCACCTCGGGCACCGTCTCGCGGGGATTTTTCTTCCCAAAAATCATATATATTCCAAAAAAATCTCTGTCAGTTTTTATCCCGTTTGGACTCCGTTTGATATGGATATTCTGCAAAACAAAAAACATGCAACAAACAGGAACTGGCACTGGGCACTGGATCAATATGTTAGTCCCAAAAATAGTATAAAAATTTGCCAAAAGTATATGAAAGTTGAATAATATTGGCATGGAACAATCAAAAATTATAGATACGACGGAGACGTATCAGCATCCCCAAGCTTAATTCATGCTCGTCCTCGAGTAGGTAAATGATAAAAAAGATAATTTTTGATGTGGAATGCTACCTAACATAATCTTGATCATATGTCTAATCATGGCATGAATATTAAGACACGAGTGATTCAAAGCAATAGTCTATCATTTGACATAAAAAAAATAATACTTCAAGCCCACTAATAAAGAAATCATGTCTTTTCAAAATAACAAGGCCAAAGAAAGTTATCCCTACAAAATCATATAGTCTGGCTATGCTCCATCTTCACCACACAAAATACTCACATCATGCACAACCCCGATGACAAGCCAAGCAATTGTTTCATACTTTTGACGTTCTCAAACCTGTTCAACTTTCACGCAATACATGAGCGTGAGCCATGGACATAGCACTATAGGTGGAATAGAATATGATGGTGGAGAAGACAAAAAGGAGAAGATAGTCTCACATCAACTAGGCGTATCAACGGGCTATGGAGATTCCCATCAATAGATATCAATGTGAGTGAGTAGAGATTGCCATGCAACGGATGCACTAGAGCTATAAGTAGCTCTAACTGAAACTAAGTGGGTGTGCATCCAATTTGCTTGCTCATGAAGACCTAGGGCATTTGAGGAAGCCCATCGTTGGAATATACAAGCCAAGTTCTATAATGAAAATTCCCACTAGTATATGAAAGTGATAACTCAAGAGAATCTCTATATGAAGAACATGGTGCTACTCTGAAGCACAAGTGTGGTAAAAGGATAGTAACATTGCCCCTTCTCTCTTTTTCTCTCTTTTTTTCTTTTTTTATTTTTTTTCTTTTTTTTGCAGGCTTCTTTGGCCTCTCTCTTTTTTTGTGGGGCTTCTTTGGCCACTTTTATTTTGATAACCTCACATGGGACAATGTTCTAATAATGATGATCATCACACTTTTCTTTACTTACAACTCGATATCTAGAACAAAGATATGACTCTATATGAATGCCTCCGGCGGTGTACCGGGATGTGCAATGATCTAGCGTAGCAATGACATCAAAAAATGGACAAGCCATGAAAACATCATGCTAGCTATCTTACGATCATGCAAAGCAATATGACAATGAATGCTCAAGTCATGTATATGATGATGATGAAAGTTGCATGGCAATATATCTCGGAATGGCTATGGAAATGCCATGATAGGTAGGTATGGTGGCTGTTTTGAGGAAGGTATATGGTGGGTTTATGGTACCGGCGAAAGTTGCGCGGTACTAGAGAGGATAGAAATAGTGGAAGGGTGAGAGTGCGTATAATCCATGGACTCCACATTAGTCATAAAGAACTCACATACTTATTGCAAAAATCTATTAGTCATCGAAACAAAGTACTACGCGCATGCTCCTAGGGGGATAGATTGGTAGGAAAAGACCATCGCTCGTCCCCGACCGCCACTCATAAGGAAGACAATAGGAAAAGACCATCGCTCGTCCCCGACCGCCACTCATAAGGAAGACAATCAATAAATACCTCATGCTCCAACTTCGTTACATAACGGTTCACCATACATGCATGCTACGGGAATCAGAAACCTCAACACAAGTATTTCTACAATTCACATCCACCCACTAGCATGACTCTAATATCACCATCTTTATATCGCAAAACTATTGCAAGGAATCAAACATATCATATTCAGTGATCTACAAGTTTTATGTAGGATTTTATGACTAACCATGTGAATGACCAATTCCTGTCATCTCTCTAAATAGATATAAGTGAAGCAAGAGAGTTTAATTCTATATACAAAAGATATGCCCACGCTCTAACAAATATAAGTGAAGCAAAAGAGCATTCTACAAATGGCGGTTTTCTATGTAAAGAGAAACAGGCAATCCAACCTTCAAATGATATAAGTGAAGCACATGAAGCATTCTGTAAAGCCGTACTCAAAAGATATAAGTGAAGTGAAAAGAGCATTCTATAAATCAACCAAGGACTATCTCATACCAGCATGTTGCATAAAATAAAAATGCAAAATAAATGCAAAATACGCTCCAAGATTGCACATATCGCATGAACAACACGAATCCGAAAACATACCGATACTTGTTGAAGAAAGAGGGGATGCCTTCCGGGGCATCCCCAAGCTTAGACGCTCGAGTCTCCTTGAATATTTACTTGGGGTGCCTCGGGCATCCCCAAGCTTGAGCTCTTGCCTCTCTTCCTTCTTCTCACATCAAGACCTTCTCGATCATCGAACACTTCATCCACACAAAACTTCAACAGAAAACTCGGTAAGATCCGTTAGTATAATGAAGAAAATCACTACTCTAAGTACTGTTGCAAACCAATTCATATTTTGTTTTTTCATTGTGTCTACTGTAATATAACTTTTTCATGGCTTAATCCACTGATATGAATCGATAGTTTCATCAAAACAAGCAAACTATGCATCAAAAACAGAATTTGTCTAAAACAGAATGGTCTTTAATAATCTGAACATTCACCATACTTCTGATACTTGAAAAATTCTACCAAAATTAGGAAAAATAAACATTTTTTATAGGAAGACAGTGCAAAAAGAATCAGAACCATTTGATGTTCCAGAAAAAAAATGTAAAATTGTGCACTACAGCCAAAGTTTCTGTCCTGCACCGTACAAACCATCAAGCAAATGTAAACATCCTAAAGGCAAATCTTGGCACATTATTTTTATTTCTAAACTTTATAAAAGCACACAACAAAAATAAATTACTCTCTAAAACTTCCGGGTTGTCTCCCTGGCAGCGCTTTCTTTAAAGCCATTAAGCTAGGCATATAGTGCTCAAGTAATGGATCCACCCGGATCCCAAGGTATATCAAAGCCAATTTTAATTAACAATGATTTGTAATTTAGTGGTGAGCACAAAGTAACATATATCATGCAACAACTAAGTCTAACTCTCTTCCTATGCATCGGCATGTCATAAAAGAACAATTCATGCACACAAAGTAAAGGCCAATGCATAGTATAAACAGTTTCTTGCAATTTTATCATATTGGAAACATAGAGAGGTGGAGACATAGTTCCTATCTCATAATAATTGCAAGTAGGAGCAGCAACCACATGCATATTATATTCATCAAAATCATCATGTGCAACGGTAAAAGGCAACCCATCAATATATTCCTTAATAAGAGCAAACTTCTCCGATATAGTGTAGTTTGGAGAATTCAAAAAGATAATAGGACTATCATGTGTGGGTGCAATAGCAACAATTTCATGTTTAACATAAGGAACTATAGCAATTTCATCTCCATAAGCATAATTCATATTGGCATCTTGGCCACAAGCATAGCAAGCATCATCAAAAAGGGATATTTCAAAAGAATCAAAGGGATCGTAACAATCATCATAGCAATCATCCTCCGGTAAGCACGAAGTGAAATTAAACAATGTATGAGTTGAAGAGTTACTCTCATTAGAAGGTGGGAACGGGTAGCTAATCCGATCTTCCTCCTTTTGTTCTTCGCTCTCCTCCTCATCTTTTTCATCCAATGAGCTCACAGTTTCATCAATTTCTTCTTCCATAGACTCCTATAAAATATTAGTCTCTTCTTGGACAGCGGAGACTTTCTCAATAAGCGCATTAATATAGGAATTATATTCATAATTATCATAGCAATATTTTAAGATAGCTAAATTTTCAGGCCTATAAACATCATCGTCATAAGCTTCATGCTTTTCAAACAAAGATTCAATTTCATAAGCACCCTTAAAAGCAACAAATTCTTCTATTTGTTCCACATCATAGTAATCATATATACCATTAGCATAAGAAGATAAGGTTTCATTATCATTAAATTCACATGAAAAGGGAAGGTGTGGAGCCTTCACCTTAGAGCAACAAGTATAATCATATCTCAAGCATAGTTACCTAGCATACCAGTTCAATATATGAATTTGATCCCATAATAGTTTCCCTTTTCATGTCAAGCGGTAATCCCTAAAGTATTCACGTTGATCCAACATTACTCCCGTTACAAAATTGAATGGGGTTTTCTCAGGATTATTAAAGTAGTACATAATATTTTTCACAAAACCAGCATCGAGGGTTTTAGGAGGTTCCCCATCTCCATGAGTAGCAAGTACACCTAATTTTTTTGGTATTTCGTGTTCCATATCCATAACTAAAGATAAATAACAACTAAGAACATCAAACAAAAATTACTTAGTGATAAAGCAAACAAGCACACACGAGAATATTCACCCCACGCTATGACTCCCCGGCAACGGCGCCAGAAAAAGGTCTTGATAACCCACAAGTATAGGGGATCGCAACAGTTTTTGATAAGTAAGAATGTCGAACCCAACGAGGAGCTAAAGGTAGAACAAATATTCCCTCAAGTTCTATCGACCACCGATACAACTCTACGCACGCTTGACGTTCGCTTTACCTAGAACAAGTATGAAACTAGAAGTACTTTGTAGGTGTTGTTGGATAGGTTTGCAAGATAATAAAGAGTACATAAATAAAAAGTAGGGGCTGTTTAGATAAAGAAACAATAAAGTAAATATAGTGACTGTGGAAAAGTGGTGGTAGGACTTGCGAAATTGCCCCTAAGCAATTGACTACTTTACTAGACCGATAGCAAGTTTTATGTGGGAGAGGCCACTGCTAGCATGCCATCCCTGACTTGGAATTCTATGCACTTATGATTGGAACTATTAGCAAGCATCCGCAACTACTAATGTTCATTAAGGTAAAACCCAAACATAGCATTAAGGTACATTGGTCCCCCTTCAATCCCGTATGCATCAATTACTATGCTAGGTTGAAGCTTCTGTCACTCTTGCCCTCCAATACATAATCCTATCAACATACAACTAACCCTAGGGTGTGATCCACACGCACAATCATATGATGGGCACCAAAGGACAGCAACATAACCACAAGTAAATTAAATCAATCATAGAAATTCATCAACCACCGATAGGACAACAAAAATCTACTCAAACATCATAGGATGGCAACACATCATTGGATAATAATATGAAGCATAAAGCACCATGTTCAAGTAGATGGTACAGCAGGTTGCGGGAGAGTGGACCGCTGTAGATAGAGGGGGTAAGGTGATGGATATGTTGGTGAAGATGGCGGAGGTGTTGGTGTAGATCGCGGTGATGATGATGGCCCCCGGTGGCACTCCGGTGCCACCGGAAGCGAGGGGGGAGAGCCCCCCTCCTTCTTCTTCTTCCTTGACCTCCTCCCTAGATGGGAGAAGGGTTTCCCCTATGGTACATGGCCTCCATGGCAAGGAAGGGGCGAGAGCCCCTCCGAGATTGGATCTGTCTCTCTGTCTCTCTCTGTTTCTGTGTTCCCAGATTCTTCCCTTTCACCGTTTCTTATATTCCCGGAGATCCGTAACTCCGATTGGGCTGAAATTTTAACACAATCTCTATCCGGATATTAGCTTTCTTGTAGCGAAAGAAGGGCATCAATCACCTTACGGGTGGCCCACGAGAGTCAGGGGCGCGCCTGGGGGGGCAGGCGCGCCCTCCTGCCTCGTGGCCACCTCGGGCACCGTCTCGCGTGGATTTTTCTTCCCAAAAATCATATATATTCCAAAAAAATCTCCGTCAGTTTTTATCCCGTTTGGACTCCGTTTGATATGGATATTCTGCAAAACAAAAAACATGCAACAAACAGGAACTGGCACTAGGCACTGGATCAATATGTTAGTCCCAAAAATAGTATACAAAGTTGCCAAAAGTATATGAAAGTTGAATAATATTGGCATGGAACAATCAAAAATTATAGATACGACAGAGACGTATCATCCTCCGCATCTGCATGAGCTGTTAGCCAATAAAACCCATGACGAAATAGCTTTAGCCACGAGAGATTTTGAACCAGCATGATGACCACAGTCTCCTTCATGAATCTCACGCAGGATCTCACAGCCCTCTTCTTGAGAAACACAACATTGAAACGCCCCTATGACACTGTGATGATGTAGCTCTCCATTAACAATTGCCATTGACTTAGACCATTGGGTTATCTGCCTGGCTAAGGTTTCATCCTCAGGTAACTCACCCTGGGTCATATAGGCCAAATAAGGGACCGTCCAATCCGGAATTACATGAAGAGCCGCCACCAACTGAGCTTCCGGATCAGGAATAGCCAAATCCTCCTCTGTAGGTAACTTGACCGACGGGTTATGCAAAACGTCAAGAAAGACATTAGGAGGCACCGGTTTACGTTGAGAACCCAACCAGTTTAAAGCATCCGCCGCTTCATTTTTCCCCCGATCAACATGCTCAACTTGATAACCCATGAAGTGACCAGCAATAACGTCCACCTCTCGTCGATAAGCCGCCATGAGTGGATTGATGTCTACTACGCAAGCTTCTTCTTGTAGACGTTGTTGGGCCTCCAAGTGCAGAGGTTTGTAGGACAGTAGCAAATTTCCCTCAAGTGGATGACCTAAGGTTTATTAATCCGTCGGAGGCATAGGTTGAAGATGGTCTCTCTCAAACAACCCTGCAACCAAATAACAAAGAGTCTCTTGTGTCCCCAACACACCCAATACAATGGTAAATTGTATAGGTGCACTAGTTCAGCGAAGAAATGGTGATACAAGTGCAATATGGATGGTAGATATAAGTTTTTGTAATCTGAAATTATAAAAACAGCAAGGTAACAAGTAATAAAAGTGAGCGTAAACGGTATTGCAATGCTAGGAAACAAGGCCTAGGGTTCATACTTTCACTAGTGCAAGTTCTCTCAACAATAATAACATAATTGGATCATATAACTATCCCTCAACATGCAACAAAGAGTCACTCCAAAGTCACTAATAGCGGAGAACAAACAAAGAGATTATTGAAGGGTACGAAAACACCTCAAAGTTATTCTTTCTAATCGATCTATTCAAGAGTTCGTACTAGAATAACACCTTAAGACACAAATTGTCGCGACCGGTTTTCCAGGTATTAATTTCCAGAAAATGGCCATTGTGCTCACCAGCCCCAGGATTACTGTTAGCTGATGAGGCACCAACTTGATACAGAAATTCCAAGCAAAAATACAAAATGTGTAGTACAAGACCATTCGGGTCTGTGAGTACAACAATTGGTTTCTGGTGGTCGATGGCGGAAGCGGTTTGTGGTTCACCACGGTCTATGGGACTCCATTTCCCACAGAAACAGCTGACCAGGTTAACTCCTATCTTCGCGAGGCTGCTATCACCGTTGCTTAAGTTCCGAGGCTGTCATCGCAACGCTCCTCTCCAAGCAAGCAATCTGGCCAAGACAATAGCCAGGGACAAGCCAGTGAGTACTTTTGAATGTACTCGCAAACATTATGAACACGGGTATAATATAGCAAACAATATTCATGCTCTGAAAATATTCTATAATCACAACGTCAGTCATGAAAATAAAATCCCGATGCATGCAAGCAGGTTATTTATATGCAACAGGAATAGGTAATGACAGAATAGTAATAAAATGCACCGATCGGATGTCTGAAGCGACGTCTCGAAAGGATAGTAAAAGTGAGCCTGCCTCAATCGGGCGTCTTAGCGACACCACATAAAGGGCTTATAAGGTAAATAAATAACAAGCATGCCACAGTCGGGCGTCTCAGCGACACCACATAAAGGGCTTATGAAGTAAATAAAATAACAAGCATGCCACAGTCGGGCGTCTGAGCGACACCAAATAAAGGGCTTATAAGGTAAATAAATAACAAGCATGCCACAGTCGAGCGTCTCAGCGACACCACATAAAGGGCTTATGAAGTAAATAAAATAACAAGCATGCCACAATCGGGCGTCTGGGCGACACCACATAAAGGGCTTATATATATAAACATAATCATAGTGAATATCCAGGGGGTGGTACCGTCCCAGGGATATTCATTATTTCAAACAATGCAAACGGTTAGTCCATAATGATAATAATCATAACCATCATATATCACAAGTCATAATCAATATTCGGGTTTAGTAGTTTCTCCTCCGAAGACCGACACTAAGACCGACACTTGACCCATCCCAGACTGTAGTCCTTAACCATGGACACGGCTATTCGAATAGGTTTAATATCTCTGCAGAGGGTGTACTCTTTACCCACGAGTAACAGATTCCTTTAGTCCATCGGACTAATTCCATCTACGGTCTTTTAATTGAAACACACCTGACTTGCACACACCAGCTTTTACTCGTGTCTGGAATCACCCATGACACCTGTTAAGCAAAACTCTAAGTGGGGAGGCTACAACCTCGCGTAGCATGGGATCAAATTTCTATCGCACGCTCTAAGGGGTGCCCCCCTCTCGGTCCCAACCGGATACACCCATGCCCCCGGACCAGGTGGCATGCCTACCGGCTACAACTGGTATCTTCCACCATGGCCTCTCTGTACGGTGTGTGCCAAGACAAGGGTTAACAACTTACTGAACCATACCCCACCTACGGTAGGGACCAATGGCAGTACGAAACAAGTATGGGGGTTACCGGAACAAGACTCGATCTATGGCCGACTCAGGAGGCTTATGAGCTCCCTGCATGACATGTATATCAAATATATTTCAACCGACGAAATCACCACCCATTATACCTTACTATGCCATACCGGACATAACCGTCCCGACGGGGACCGGCGACAAGCTCACTCCTACCCAAGGCAGAGGCTTTCTCGAATTCCTTTCCAGCATGCATGCAAGGCACATGAGGATGATTACCATCACAAGTATATACATTCGCAACAGCAAGGAAAATCACTAATATGCATTCATGCAAATGATCGTATCACCACATAAAATAACGAGTTCTCCGAAATGAGGTGGTGCTATAATCGTATCAACTAACACACCAGAAATATTATGCCAGGGTTCAAGATGCTTGCCTTCATGGTGTGGAAAGGCAGGGTGCACTCCAAATCTTTTGAAAGCTTTCTTCTCTTCAAAAATCCTATTTTCAAAAATATGCAAATAACACATATTTCAAAAACAGTACAAAAAAGTTGTTTGGAAAATTTTCAAATAAATCTTAAAATGAACTAGACAGAATTTGAGAGATGTATGAAAAAGAATCAATTCATTTGGAGTTATATTTAAAAAGTTATAGATAGTCAAAGCTCTGGTCAAAATCTGTTTTTAAAAGAAAATCCAGAAAAGAAAACGGTTCGAATGGAATTACGCTTTCGCACAGAGGAGACGTACTTGAGCCTTTACGCCTCCACTTATCCAGCGTGGGCGGCACGTGAGTCACTGACAGTGGGCCCGGGGGACCCACTGGTCAGGTTTGACTAGTCGACCTCCCTCCTCTTCCTCTGCCCCGAGAGGAGGCGGGACTCCGGCGATGCTCGCCGGTGAACGGCGGCATCGTTCGGGAAATGGAGGTCACCCGCGGGCTCAGGGGATCGAGACGGTCACTCCGGTAGTCGTTACGGTCTCGGGGGTGGACGGAGCTGCCGGCGGCGAGCTTCGTGGCGGACGGTGGCCGTCGGCCAAAGTGATTTTTCTCCCGCGGTGAGTCCCGATCAAAATCGAGCAGGGGGAATGGTTCACGGGAGGAAGAGGGAGTTCTTAGTGAAGAGAATGGAAAGGGGGAGGCCCTGGTGGTGCCGGAATGAACGAGGCAGTGGCGGCGAGCGTGGTTGCCGGAGATGGGGAAGGAGACCTCCCCGGGTCGGTTGGCTGCCAATGGGGGTCCTAGGGAGATGGCTTGGGACTGCCTGCGTGCGGAGACGAGCTCGGGGCTCTTGGCGCGTTGCGGTGAGAAGGGGAGCGCGTGGCGCGGCTCTGCAGAGCGGGCCAAACCCAGGGGCGCGACGCGGCAGCTCGGGCGCGGCACATGCAAAACGCGTGCTCTGCTCGCGCCCAGAGCACGCACGGAACGTGCTCGACAAAATGCCAGGGCATGCTAGAGGTCTCGGGTGAGGTTGGGGTTTAACAGACCTAGGTTAAAGTCATCTAGAGGCTTAGTGGACAGGTTAGTTTGATCAGAGGTGCAAGTTCACAGTGCAATGACAAAATTCATGTCAAAGTTGTTCATGCACTCTAGGTGTTTGAAAAAATGCCACAGGCACCTAGGCATTTCTTGGAGTGGCCAAAACTTCCAGAGTGGGGTCTCTTTAGATGAATAAGAGGGTGGTGAGGTTAGTTTGTGAAAAGCACAAACTTGTTAGTGCAAGTTTTGCAAAACTACAATTCTGGACAGGAGATAAATGGCATTATTTCATGAACCAAAAATATTCGAATGGGTGCATGCTCTTGGACTTAGGGGTTTGGTAGGGCTGTCTACAAGTAGGAGAAGGCACAAGGTTACTGGAGCAAAAATAAATAGGGTTGCAGTAGAAATCACAAGGCTAGACCAGAATGGAAAAGAGGTTGATTCACTCAAAATTTTCAAAGAACAGCACTAGGTTTTTGCATAATGTTGAATCATATGCTACTACCAACATCCCATAATTTTGGTGGAGGCCAGAAAGAAATATTTAAATGGGTTGTAGTGCATTTATCAAATTTTTCATAAAAGTGATTTAAAAACATCACATGACATCTCCAAATTTTGGTTGGAACTTTTTGTGAATTTATCAAATGGTTGTAGTTCAAATATGGCCATGTAACCTTGAAAACCAATTTTCAAGAAAATAAAGATCAGGCAAATTAATTATGTAATTAGTTCTACTAATAAAAGAAGAGTTTTTCTTGATAGGTTAAACAAGTCCAATAACATATTTTGCAAAGTTTTCATTTTGGGGAAAAAACTCCATAATAACAAGGGAGAAAAAGGTTCAAAAATAAAAAGGGAGCCTAGAAAATAAAAGTTTTAATTTCCTGGCAAAATTTTAATTTATTAAAACAAGGTCAAAATTTTGGGGTGTCACACAAATCAACCAAAACCCTAATGTCACCTAGATACTCCAATGTCACCTCAAGTATCCGTGGGTATGATTATACGATATGCATCACACAATCTCAGATTCATCTATTCAACCAACACAAAGAACTTCGAAGAGTGCCCCAAAGTTTCTAGCGGAGAGTCAAGACGAAAACGTGTGCCAACCCCTATGCATAAGTTCACGAGGTCACAGAACTCGCAAGTTGATCACCAAAACATACATCAAGTGGATCACGTGATATCCCATTGTCACCACAGATAAGCACATGCAAGACATACATCAAGTGTTCTCAAATCCTTAAAGACTCAATCCGATAAGATAACTTCAAAGGGAAAACTCAATCCATTATAAGAGAGTAGAAGGGGAGAAACATCATAAGATCCAACTATAATAGCAAAGCTTATATCAAGATCGTGCCGACTCAAGAACATGAGAGAGAGAGAGAGAGAGATCAAACACATAGCTACTGGTACATACCCTCAGCCTTGAGGGTGAACTACTCCCTCCTCGTCATGGAGAGCGCCGGGATGATGAAGATGGCTGCCGGAGAGGGGTTCCCCCCTCCGGCCGGGTGCCGGAACGGGTCTAGATTGGTTTTCGGTGGCTATGGAGGCTTGCGGCGGCGGAACTCCCGATCTATTCTGTTCCCCGATGTTTTTATGGTATATTGACATATATAGGCGAAAGAAGTCGGTCAGGGGAGCCACGAGGGGCCCATGAGGGTGGGGGCGCGCCTCCCTGCCTCATGGCTTCCTCAAAGCTTCCCTGACGTCTACTCCAAGTCTCCTGGATTGCTTCCATTCCAAAAATAACTCTCCTGAAGGTTTCATTCCGTTTGGACTCCGTTTGATATTCCTTTTCTTCGAAACACTGAAATAGGCAAGAAAACAACAATTTGGGCTGGGCCTCCAGTTAATAGGTTAGTCCCAAAAATAATATAAAAGTGTTTAGTAAAGCACATAAACATCCAAAAGGATAATATAATAGCATGAATACTTCATAAATTATAGATACGTTGGAGACGTATCAGCATCCCCAAGCTTAATTCCTGCTCGTCCTCGAGTAGGTAAATGATAAAAGAAAGAATTTATGAAGTGTGAATGCTAGCAGGTGCACAAGTTTGATCAATGGTAATTTCAATCACCTTTTCTAGCATCATTATATATCATAACAGTAGCTCAACTCATAGGACTTCTCATGATCAAGTAACAAGATATTCACATGTTAAAGTATAGATCATAAACTTTCTGGAAAACTAACAAACCGTGTTATTAGTCATCAAACAATTACAATTCATCTTATTTTCAGGAAGGGTCTATGTCAGAGCTTTGATTCAGCAAACTTCACATACTCAACTATCATTTAGTCTTTCACAATTGCTAACACTCACGTGATATTTATGGGTTCAAAGTTTTAATAAGACACAGAGAAAGATAGGGGCTTATAGATTCGCCTCCCAACCTTTTACCTCAAGGGTAATGTCAACAATAATAGTTCATGATGCCTTACATCCAATTGGATATATATATCAGGATCTTTCCAACACAATGTTCTTGCCAAAGGATAAAATGTAAAAAAGGAAAGGTGAAGATCACCATGACTCTTGCATAAGGTATAAGACAAGAATAAAAGATAAGCCCTTCGCATAGGGAAGCAGAGGTTGTCATGCGCTTTTATAGTTGGATGCACAAAATCTTAATGCAAAAGAACGTCACTTTATATTGCCACTTGTGATAGGGACCTTTATTATGCAGTCTGTCGCTTTTATTGCTTCCACATCACAAGATCGTATAAAGCTTATTTTCTCCACACTAATAGATCATAGATATTTAGAGAGCAATTTTTATTGCATGCACCGATGACAACTTGCTTGAAGGATCCTACTCAATCCATAGGTAGGTATGGTGGACTCTCATGGCAATACTGGTTTAAGGGATGTTTGGAAGCACAACTAGTATCTCTACTTGGTTCAAAGAATTTGGCTATCATGAGGGGGAAAGGCAAGCTCAGCATGTTGAATGATCCATGACAATATACTTTATTTCATATATAAGAAAACATGACCCATTACGTTGTCTTCCTTGTCCAACATCAACCTTTTAACATGTCATATTTTAATGAGTTCTCACAATTACAAAAGATGTCCAAGATAGTATATTTATATGTGAAAATCTCTCTTCCCTCAATAGTCTTTCATGAATTGTTCAAGTGACCAATACAATGTTTGCTAACCTTTAATAAATTTACCACCTCTACTTCTTATATGTGAAGTCAGCACTCCCCCATGGGATAATCATATGAAACATAGATAATTTCAGATTTATGATATTCACTCTATTTACTCATAGGATATAAGTGAAGCACACGAGTAGATGACAAACTACTCCAAAAAGATATAAGTGAAGATCAATGAGTAGTTAAATAATTATTTAGCTATGTGAAGACTCTCCCATTTAATAATTTCAGATCTTGATATTTTATTCAAACAGCAAGCAAAACAAAATATAATGACATTCTAATAATAGCAAACATCACGTGAAGAAGCAAAAACTTAGGATCAACCGATACTAACCGATGGTTGTCGAAGAAGAAAGGTGGGATGCCAACCGGGGCATCCCCAAGCTTCGACGCTTGAGACTTCTTGAAATATTATCTTGGGATGCCTTGGGCATCCCCAAGCTTGAGCTTTTGTGTCTCCTTAATTCCTCTCATATCACAGTCTCCCTAAATCTCAAAAGCTTCATCCACACAAAACCCAACAAGGACTCGTGAGATAAGTTAGTATAAACCAATGCAAAAACCTTATCATACTCTACTGTAGCAAATCACTAAAATTATTATTCAACATTGCATACTAAATGCCTCTGCATAGTTAATAGTCCTATCCTCAAATAGAATCATTAGAGAAGCAAACATATGCAAACAATGCAAACATAACAGCAATCTGCCTAAACAGGACAGTTTGTAAAGAATGCAGCAAGATCCATACTTCCCTAACTCAAAAAATTATGAAAGAAAATTAACACTGTAGTATATTTATCAGATCTTAATATGCAAATGGTTTCAACATTTTATCACATTCTGACTTTTCTAGGGAATTATTGCAACAGCGGTAAACTTTCTGTTTTCAAACAGCAACATGAAGACTTGTAAAATAGCCATAGTAATGGCTATCAATGCCAATTTGATTGAAATAAAAGATGCAAAACATTGTTCTAAATAACAGCAAGCAAATCCTAATAAAATAAATTGACACTCCAAGCAAAACACATATCATGTGGTGAATAAAAATATAGCTCCAAGTAAAGTTACCGATGAACGAAGACGAAAGAGGGGATGCCTTCCGGGGCATCCCCAAGCTTAGGCTCTTGGTTGTCCTTGAATATTACCTTGGGGTGCCTTGGTCATCCACAATATTAGGCTCTTTGCCACTCCTTATTCCATAGTCCATCGAATCTTTACCCCAAACTTGAAAACTTCACAACACAAAACTTAACAGAAAACTCGTAAGCTCCGTTAGTATAAGAAAATGAATCACCCCTTAGTTACTGTTGTGAACTCATTCTAAATTCATATTGGTGTAATATCTACTGTATTCCAACTTCTCAATGGTTCATACCCTCTGATACTACTCATAGATTCATCAAAATAAGCAAACAACACACGAAAAACAGAATCTGTCAAAAACAGAACAGTCTATAGTAATCTGTATCAAACGTATACTTCTAGAACTCATAAAATTCTCAAATAAATTGGTGGACGTGAGGAATTTGTCTATTAATCATCTGCAAAAATAATCAACCTAATCGCACTCTCCAGTAAAAAAATGGCAGCAAAACTCGTGAGCGCTAAAGTTTCTATTTTTTACAGCAAGATCACAAAGACTTCACCCAAGTCTTCCCAAAGGTTCTACTTGGCACAAACACTAATTAAAAGCATAAAACCACATATAAACAGAGGCTAGATGAATAATTTATTACTAAACAGGAACAAAAAGCAAGGAACAAAAATAAAAATTCGGTTGCCTCCCAACAAGCGCTATCGTTTAACGCCCCTAGCTAGGCATGATGATTTAAATGATGCTCACATAAAAGATAAGAATTGAAACATAAAGAGAGCATCGTGAAGAATATGACTAGCACATTTAAGTCTAACCCACTTCCTATGCATAGGGATTTTGTGAGCAAACAATTTATGCGAACAAGAATCAACTTGCATAGGAAGGTAGAACAAGTATAGCTTCAAGATTTTCAACACATAGAGAGGAAACTTGATATTATTGCAGTATGTAAAAGCATATGTTCCTCTCTCATAATAATTTGCAGTAGCATCATGAATGAATTCAACAATATAACTATCACATAAAGCATTCTTTTCACGATCTACAAGCATGCAAAGTTGACACTCTTCCAAAATAGTGGGATTAACATTAACTAAAGTCATGGCCTCTCCAAACCCACTTTCATAATTATCACAATAAGATTCCAACACCCTCCAAAATAGTGGGATCATTACTTCCTAAAGTTGACACTCTTCCAAACCCACTTTCATCAATATAATCATCATAAATAGGAGGCATGCTATCATCAAAATAAATTTGCTCATCAAAACTTGGGGGACAAAAAATATCATCTTCATCAAACATAGCATCCCCAAGCTTGTGGCTTTGCATATCATTAGCATCATGGATATTCAAAGAATTCATACTAACAATATTGCAATCATGCTCATCATCCAAAGATTTAGTGCCAAACATTTTAATGCATTCTTCTTCTAACACTTTGGCACAATTATCGGAATCCTTATTTTCACGAAAGACATTAAAAAGATGAAGCATATGTGGCAACCTTAATTCCATTTTTTGTAGTTTTCTTTTACAGACTAAACTAGTGATAAAACAAGAAACTAAAAGATTCATTTGCAAGATCTAAAGATATACCTTCAAGCGCTAACCTCCCCGGCAACAGCGCCAGAAAAGAGCTTGATGTCTACTATGCAACCTTCTTCTTGTAGACGTTGTTGGGCCTCCAAGTGCAGAGGTTTGTAGGACAGTAGCAAATTTCCCTCAAGTGGATGACCTAAGGTTTATCAATCCCTGGGAGGCATAGGTTGAAGATGGTCTCTCTCAAACAACCCTGCAACCAAATAACAAGGAGTCTCTTGTGTCCCCAACACACCCAATACAATGGTGAATTGTATAGGTGCACTAGTTCGGCGGTGAGATGGTGATACAAGTGCAATATGGATGGTAGATATAGGTTTTTGTAATCTGCAATTATAAAAATGGCAAGGTAACAAGTAATAAAAGTGAGCGTAAACGGTATTGCAATGCTAGGAAACAAGGCCTAGGGTTCATACTTTCACTAGTGCAAGTTCTCTCAACAATAATAACATAACTGGATCATATAACTATCCCTCAACGTGCAACAAAGAGTCACTCCAAAGTCACTAATAGCGGAGAAAAAACGAAGAGATTATTGTAGGGTACGAAACCACCTCAAAGTTATTCTTTCTGATCGATCTATTCAAGAGTTCGTACTAGAATAACACCTTAAGACAAAAATCAACCAAAACCCTAATGTCACCTAGATACTCCAATGTCACCTCAAGTATCCGTGGGTATGATTATACGATATGCATCACACAATCTCAGATTCATCTATTCAACCAACACAAAGAACTTCAAAGAGTGCCCCAAAGTTTCTACCGGAGAGTCAAGACGAAAACGTGTGCCAACCCCTATGCATAAGTTCACGAGGTCACGGAACTCGCGAGTTGATCAGCAAAACATACATCAAGTGGTTCACGTGATATCCCATTGTCACCACAGATAAGCACATGCAAGACATACATCAAGTGTTCTCAAATCCTTAAAGACTCAATCTGATAAGATAACTTCAAAGGGAAAACTCAATCCATTACAAGAGAGTAGAGGGGGAGAAACATCATAAGATCCAACTATAATAGCAAAGCTCGCGATACATCAAGATCGTGCCGACTCAAGAACACGAGAGAGTGAGATCAAACACATAGCTATGTACATACCCTCAGCCCCGAGGGTGAACTACTCCCTCCTCGTCATGGAGAGCGCTGGGATGATGAAGATGGCCGCCGGAGAGGGATTCCCCCCTCCGGCAGGGTGCCGGAATGGGTCTATATTGGTTTTCGGTGGCTACGGAGGCTTGCGGCGGCGGATCTTCTGATCTATTCTGTTCCCCGATGTTTTTAGTGTATATGGACATATATAGGCGAAAGAAGTCGGTCAGGGGAGCCACGAGGGTGGGGGCGCGCCTAGGGGGCTGGGCGCACCTCCCTGCATCGTGGCTTCCTCGAAGCTTCCCTGACGTCTACTCCAAGTCTCCTGGATTACTTCCATTCCAAAAATAACTCTCCCGAATGTTTCATTCAGTTTGGACTCCGTTTGATATTCCTTTTCTTTGAAACACTGAAATAGGCAAGAAAACGGCAATTTGGGCTGGGCCTCCGGTTAATAGGTTAGTCCCAAAAATAATATAAAAGTGTTTAGTAAAGCCCATAAACATCCAAAACAGATAATATAATAGCATGAATACTTCATAAATTATAGATACGTTGGAGACGTATCATGGATCCTTGGAATCCCAAGTACCAGAGACTTGCTAAGACACCAAATCTGAGTCGCCAAAGCACCTAACCCAGCTTAAGTTCATCTCCTTAGCCATCCGAAGACCGTGGAGCAAGGCCTCATACTCAGCTGCATAGTGAGTGCAAGGGAACATCAAACGGAGAACATAACAAAATTTATCACCTCGAGGGGAAGCGAGCACAACTCCAGCCCCTGAGCCCTCCAATTGCCTGGACCCATCAAAGTGAATAGTCCAATACGTGTTATCTCGCTTTTCCTTAGGCATCTGCAGCTCTGTCTAGTCATTGATGAAATCCACCAACGCCTGAGACTTGATAGCCGTGCGAGGCATATATTTCAAACCATGAGGACCAAGCTCAATGGCCCACTTGGCTACCCGACCTGTGGCTTCTCTGTTCTGAATAATGTCCCCTAAAGGAGCAGAACTAACCACGGTGATGGGATGACCCAGAAAATATTGCTTAAGCTTCCGATTGGCCATGAACACCCCATATACAAGCTTCTTCCAGTGCGGATATCTCTGCTTGGACTCAATAAGCACCTCGCTGATGTAGTAAACCGGCCTTTGAACCAGATATTCCTTGCCTACCTCCTTCCTTTCTACCACAGTGGCTACACTGACAGCCCGGCTATTAGCAGCCACATATAACAACAAAGGCTCTTTATCAGCAAGGGCAACAAGCATGGGCGGCTCAGCCAGTTGTATCTTCAAGTCCTCAAACGCGGCATTAGCAGCATCACTCCAGACAAAATTATCTGTCTTTTTCATCATCTTATACAGAGGGATGGCCTTCTCTCCCAACCGGCTTATGAACCGGCTTAATGCCGCAATACGACCCGCCAGACGTTGCACATCATTTACACACGCCAGTTTAGCCAGAGAAGTGTTGGCTTTGATCTTCTCCGGATTAGCTTCAATGCCCCTGTTAGACACCAAAAAGCCCAAGAGCTTTCCTGCCGGCACACCAAAAACACATTTTGCCGGGTTAAGCATCATTTTATAAACCCAGAGATTATCAAAAGTTTCCTTCAAATCATCTATCAGTGTATCTTTCTCTCTGGATTTCACCACAATATCATCCACATAAGCATGAACATTGCACCCAATTTGATCATGAAGGTAATTTTGCACACATCTCTGATAAGTCGCCTGGGCACTCTTGAGCCCAAAAGGCATAGACACATAGTAGAAGGCTCCAAAGGGAGTTATGAAAGCTGTCTTCTTCGGGTCCTTAACCGCCATCTTGATCTAATGATAACCAGAATAAGCATCCAAAAAACTCAAGCGCTCACAACCCGTCGTAGCATCGATAATCTAATCAATACGAGGGCGAGCAAAAGGATCAGCCGGACAAGCCTTGTTTAAATCCGTGTAGTCTACACACATACGCCAAGTGTCGTTCTTCTTAAGTACCAGCACCAGGTTAGCCGACCACTCAGGATGGAAAACTTCGACGATAAACCCGGCTACCAAGAGCCGGGCCACTTCCTCTCCAATGGCCTTCCGCCTCTCTCGTTAAACCGACGGAGAAACTGCTTAACCGGCTTAAATTTTGGATCAATATTAAGAGTGTGCTCAGCGAGTTCTCTCGGTACACCCGGCATGTCTGAAGGCTTCCATGCAAAGATGTCCCGGCTCTCACGGATGAACTCGATGAGCGCGCTTTCCTATTTTGGATCCAGATTAGCACTGATACTGAACTGCTTGGATGAATCACTAGGAACAAAATCAACCATCTTGGTATCATCCGCCGATTTAAACTTGAAGACCGGATCATGCTTTGTAGTTAGCTTTTTCAAAGATGTCATATCTGCTGGATCAACATTGTCCTTATAGAATTTTAACTCCTCTGTTGCACAAACCGACTTAGCATAAGCCGCATCACCTTCTTCGCATTCCAGAGATATCTTACGGCTCCCATGCACTGTAATGGTCCCCTTGTAACCCAGCATCTTGTGTTGCAGATAAACATAACAAGGCCGTGCCATGAACTTGGCATAAGCCGGCCGTCCAAACAGAGCGTGATACGGGCTGTGAATCTTGACTACTTCAAAGGTCAATGTCTCTGACCTAGAGTCATGATCATCTCCAAAAGCAACTTCCAGAGCTATCTTACCAATTGGGTACGCCGACTTACCAGGCACCATGCCATGGAAAATAGTGTTTGACGGCTTAAGATTTTTATCAGTCAACCCCATGTGACAGAAAGTTTCATAATAAAGGATATTGATGATGCTCCCTCCTTCCATGAGTACCTTGGTAAACTTATACCCTCCAACCTGAGGTGCAACCACCAAAGCCAAGTGACCCAGATTATCAACCCGGGGCGGGTGATCTTCCCTACTCCACACAATGGGCTGCTCAGAACAGCGCAAGTAATGGGGAACCACCGGCTCAACGGCATTGACTGTCGTCTTATGAAGCTTCTGGTCACACTTACATAAGCTAGTGGTGACGACATGATATTGTCCACTATTCAACTGCTTCGAGTTGCTCTGATAACCAGACTCTTGCTGCAGTTGACTCCCCTGATTACTCTGCTGATTGTAACCGCCTTGGTTGCTATGATTACCATGATTTCCTTGGAATCCAGAGTTAGAGCCGCCACCGCCATAACCCGGTTCGTGAGAGCCGGATCCTGAACCGCCACCTGGCCCATGAATGTCTTGAAAAAGATTGGAATTCTTGTACTCCTTCATAATGTAACAATCCTTCCAGAGGTGCCCAGACGGTCTTTCTCGCGTACCATGTCTTGGGCAGGGCTGATTTAGCATCTATTCAAGATTGAAGCCGGATCCTCCGGCCCGTGGGGGCGGTTTACCCTTACGACGCTGACCATTATTCTGTGCATTGGTGTTAGCCACTAAGTCAAAACTATTATCAGCTTTGCGCTTACCGTTGCCTCCCTGGTTCGTCGGGTTATGCTGCTGCCCCTTGGTGTTGCTGCTCTTCTTTCCCTTTCCCGGCTTTTCGTCATCAGACTCGGGGTCCTTGGTACCATCAGAGTCAGCATACTTAACCAGAGCCGCCATCAATGTCCCCATGTCATTGCAATGGCGTTTGGCCGCCCTAATTTCTGCTTTAGGGGCATGAAATGACAATTGTTCTCCAACATCAACACTGTTGAGTTGGCATTGATGCGATCCGACGAGTGCAGGATTGTTGAGACCCGGCGCACCCAATGGGTTGTCGTCTCACCTTCTTCTTGGACACAGGAGGCTAAATCCACAATTGACATGGGCTGTTTACATGTATCCTTGAAATTCTGGATGAACCGGGCTTTTAACTCGGCCCATGACCCGATGGAATTGGCAGGGAGCCCCATCAACCAAGTGCGGGTCGTTCCTTCCAATATCAAGGGGGAATATTTAGCACATGCAGCATCGCTGACATCTAGCAATTCCATGGCCATCTCATAACTCTCAATCCATGCCTCGGGAGGTAAATCGGCTGTATAGTTAGGCACCTTGCGAGGACCCTTGAAATCCTTGGGCATACGCTCATTACGTAGAGCCGGCACTAAACATGGTGTCGGTGTCAAAACCGGCGGATCTCAGGTAGGGGGGCCCGAACTGTGCGTCTAAGGTCGATGGTAACAGGAGACAAGGGACACGATGTTTACCCAGGTTCGTGCCCTCTCGATGGAGGTAATACCCTACGTCCTGCTTGATTGATATTGATGAATACGAGTATTAGACCTACCTCGAGATCGTAATGGCTAAACCCTAGAGGTCTAGCTTGTATGGCTATGATAATGAATTCTCCCCCGTCCGGACTAAGTCCTCTGGCTTATATAGACACCGGGAGGATCTAGGGTTACACAAGTTCGATTACAATGAAAGGAATCTACATATCCGGTCGCCAAGCTTGCCTTCCACGCCAAGGAGAGTCCCATCCGGACACAGGTGCAGTCTTCGGTCTTCGTATCTTCACAGCCCATCAGTCTGGCCCATGGCTAACAGGCCAGACGCCCGAGGACCCCTTAGTCCAGGACTCCCTCAGTAGCCCCTAAACCTGGCTTCAATGACAAGGTATTCGGCGCGTAGATCTGTCTTCGGCATTGCAAGGCGGCTTCCTCCTTCTGAACTCCAAAACAGTCTTCGGACGAAACAAACGTGTCCAGATCTGCAACACACAGCTGTAGAGAGTATAGTATTTCACGAATCCAATCTGCTGACAACTTTAGTAATGTGACGTCACGCTTCTCGGTCATTATTTCGAACCGTTTCCCGTCCCGCCGTTCCATGTTTCGGGGCGTGGTTTTTATTGGCACGTCTTGTCGAAGCAGAGATCATGTCCCCTTATTGCGGGATTTTCATCAATACGAGCGTGGGTAACCCAACCGTCCTGCGGGAAAGATTCCTTAGGAATAAGCAGGTTCTTAGGCTTAGGAGGAGGCGTTCAATACCCGCTGCCTTTATAAAGGAACCAAGGGCCGTCTTTTTATGCCAAACCTCTCCTCAGCCTTCCCAACCTCGAGTTCTTGCACCCAAGGTTCGACTTCATTGCTTCAAGCCTCCCCATCATGTCCCGACCCAGCTCTCAAGGCCGATGGGTGGCTTCCTCCGTTACAGAGGAGGATATCACAAAGCTTCGGGCGGCCAGATATTTGACCGCAGAGGTCCACCATGGGCTTCCTGCTCAAGGACAGGTTATTCCGGCCCCCAGATCTGGCGAGAGGGTCGTATTCATCTCCCACTTCCTCCAGGGGCTAGGGTTCGCTCTTCACCCCTTCGTCCGTGGACTAATGTTTTATTACGGGCTAGATTTTCATAATCTAGCCCCAGATTCTATCCTCAACGTCTCGGCGTTTATCATTGCATGCGAGGCCTTCCTCCAAATCCCCCCACACTTCGGCTTATGGCTCAAGACCTCCAGTGTGAAGCCAAAGGTAGTCCACGGGGAACAGGCGAAGTGCGGTGGTGCTGTAATGAGCAAGCTTACCAACACTCTCTGGCCAAAAGGCTCTTTCACCGAAGCCTCCCACCAATGGCAGCGAGAATGGTTTTATGTCACGGAACCCCATAGCACCAAGTGGGCAGCTATTCCTGCGCTCCGTTCCGGCCCTCCGCCATAGCTTGCGTCATGGATTAACAAGGGGCTGGACTGGGGATTAGTTGATGAACTGCAGACTCTACAGAGCCGCATCTGAACCCTCCTTGAGAGAGACATCGATCTTGTCAACGTGATTCCAGTGATGCTAGCTCGCCGAATCCTGTCCTGCCAGTGCAGGTCTTGCCGCATGTGGGAGCTCAATCCGGAAGGACCACAAACCCTCCAACACTTCTTCGGCACTACACACGAAGGGATGTGGAAGTTTTTTTTTGGGAAGCGAAAACATTGGTCAGACACTACCGAGGACGCTGGCCTTAACAGCAACCGTCCGGATACCCCGGTAAGAACTTGTCTTCCGAACACTCTGTAATTACGCATACCATAGTATGGTACTGAGCAGGCTATCTTCCTCCAGGGCTGGATAAAGAAGGCGGAACTAATTATGTGTTCGGCCCCTCTGCCCGAAGGCCCAGCGAATCATGTTTTAACAAGGATGCTAGCCCTGGCACCGTACCAGATGCGTGTGAAGGAGGGCGAGGTGGAGAGTGGAAAGACCAAAGATGACCCCTATTCCAAGGGTACATTAGACATTGTGTCCAGAGGAATCAAAATTCCCTCATCTGAAGACAAGAGTGAAGGGGGGCCACTGTCTCCTCCCCTCATGGGAAGAAAAGGGTCGCCTCCGAAGATTGGGAGGAACGGGCTCCTAAGCGAGGCAAGATGCCTCTGTCGGGTGGCTCGGGTTTGGAGGACGCCGAAGCGCAGTCTCATGACGAGGACAAGCCTCAGGCCAAATCGTAAGTGAACAAGGATGCTTTAAACATGTCCCGTTCTTTTCTTATGATGCCTGGCATATATATTTTTTGCAGTTCGGCACGTAGTCTTCTTCAACAATCCTCTTCCTCGAGGGACCTTCTCCCCGAAATGATGGAAAGCGAGATGCCTCCATCGGCCTCTCCGCCCAATAGGGTGGACGACTTCGAGGTGTCGTCGCGGACGGTCTCCCCCGACCAACAAGTGGTGCAAGGGATGATGAAGACATTACCCGAAGGTAACACCTTAGTGGCGCAGGGTCCGGGGACCGACAATGAAGGCCCCGAACAGTCCAGTCTATAGCCGAATACGAATGAATAGATCCCTTCAAAGGAAGGCCGTACTCCTACAACAGCCTCCGGAGACCCAGAGGCACCGGATATATTGACGAGCATGCTATGACTGGCGTCCGTCTCAGAGGAACATCATACCTTGATGGGTAAGGTGGTCGAAAAGATCCTGCCGCGAAAAGCGGATTGAATGAGGCCATCGTGGGCCTGCTAAGAGGCTTCGAGGTTTGTGATGTAATGTTTTCAACTATATTTTATTTGCAAAGATGCACCTTTGTATAGGTAGTAGTCCCTGAGACGCTGGTTGGCTTCCCATGGGAGGCGAATGGAGGATCAAGAAGAAATATTCGAGGACTAATCTGATTAACTTGAACACAGGCTGCCTCCCCCTAGCTACTTCCCAGACTACGAATATTACCGAGCTGCAGCGGAAGCTTGACGTGGCCGGGGATGACATTGCGTTAATCAATATGTGTCTTGACGAGGCGCAAGGTATGTATTCGGGGCAGTCCCTTCACGTACATTTTTGTGATATAAGCATGACGCTGAAAGTTGTGTACTGGAATATGCATGACTACAAATGGTGCTGCCGTCGTTGAAATTCTTCGGGCGAAGCTGGCCCGGGTCAAGGAGCAGGCCCGGTTTAGTGATGCAGCTGCCGAAAAGGCATCAGCTGAGTTAAAAGCCAAACAAGCTACTCGGCGCCAAGACGAGGAGAAGATATCCATGATGGCGCTCGAACTGAAAAATGCTGCTAGCCGCTGTGAACTTCTTGAGAAGGAAAATGAAGCCAAAACGGCTGAGCTTGACAAGGCCTTACGAGAGGCAAGAGAAGCGCGGTCTGAATCCAGAGCAGCCCGTGAGGAGATCCGGCAAGCTAGGGAGATTGCGGCCGGTAAGCCTTTTTTATTATAGACTAAGTTCGGTGAGTCGAATTATGCTCAGCTTAACCAAGTATGGAGTTCTCCAGACGTGTTTCTGGACCTGTCGAAGAGTTCATCCGATGCGGCGCAGTTTTACCAAGCGCAAGAGCGGTATGCAACGGAGAAGCTTTTCTGGTCACAGTTCGGCGTATCAAAACGCCCTCTGCTGCTGAATGAACAGATGTCCCAATGGGCCAAGCTTCACAGGATGTCTGGTGCTGCCATGAAGAATGTCATACTTCAGCTGTGGCCGACTGAGCCAATTCTGAATAGCTATTTTGGCTTGGTGCGGCGGCTTGCTGATGCGGTGCCATGTATCGACGCCGTGAAGCGGTCGGCGTGCATTGAAGGTGCACGGATGGCCTTTGCCCGAGTCAAGACATACTGGGGGAAAATGAAGGCCGTCGATGTTGCAGCGCAGGGTCCACCCAAGGGCAAGGACCATCACGCACCGGAGTATTACTTTGAGGACGTCTTGGAGGCTGCCCGCTTGATAGAGGGTCCATGTTCGAAAGGCATAATATTCGAGTGAATTCTTTACGAAAAATACAATTGTTGTAATCAGTCTATATTTTTTATTTTGCCTAAAGGCTTTTGTTCCTCATGTGCGGCCGTTTGTATATGATCTGAAAGTTTTCCAGTCGTCGGCTTCAGCCCCCTCGTAGGAAGTACAAGGGTGTTCGAAAAAGCATCCGATCACTCTTGACCCAAGGTCTTAGTCGTGAAGGGGGTGTCAATGCGGCGAACCAGGCAACCAGACTATAGGGCATTAACACTTTCACTTAGCCATAGGAGTTTTATGGTGGGTCTACGACATAGCCCCTGGTATGCGGCTTATTAATACAATGCATTTACATATTTGACCAGAAAGAGGTCCTTCGTGTGACACAGAGGAACCGCTGAAGATTCTGATAAGTCATCGAGTGGTTGACCATCTCTCGCCGCATCATGACAGTCGTTTTTCGGCTTTCTCTACTGAGGTGCTTAACCAGGTGAACCGGAAGCACAATCGTAGTAGTTCTCCCTTTACTACCCTAGCCGATAGAGCGGAACGTAGGATAGCAAGCACAAGAGTCGGGCAACCCAAGTATTGACCCAAGACATGATTCGGAGCTGATGCATATAAGGCCAAACTCGCGACGCCGAAGTGCGCTATAGAGCTGTTCGAACTTGTCGGCAACTCGCTCGTTCCCATATCGAGCCCCTGGCAAGTTATGCCGAGGTGTATGTTTGAAACAACCGCAGGGGAAAAACTCGGTCCTTTAGAAAAGAATGGATAATTTTTACTGGGATCTTGAGTGATGTGCCAATCATGTATATAGATAACAAAGCCGCAACCCCGGCTATTTAATATGCCAGGGGCCGAAGGTGGAGGAAAAAGGCACTTTACAGGCTCGAAATAGAGAGTGCGGTCTACAAAAAGTAATTTTGGACCTCCTGTCGCACGTTTGCGCCGCCTGTCCTCGGTGAAGGGACTCCTTGACGGGAATAGTCCCTTAGGTGGATCCAAACTCCGATGGAGTCAGTTTATATGTTTGTCCTTTGCGTCAGCTATTTTTAAGAGAAAAGAAAGAAAACGGAAAGTAGATAAAAAATGTTACTAGAATGCTTGCAGGCTTGTCCGTATTGTGCTTCCCCCAATGCCCATGGTATCTTGAGTGCGTAGTGATGTATGCACGGTACAAATTTTGCAGGTATATGAAGCGAGCGGCGGAAGCCGAACCGCTATTTCCGCTCCATGATTGATCGATCCTCGGGGGGAAATTGCTTCTGACCCGCGGTATTTGGTTGGTGAACCCTTCTGTCGTCCCTATCGCCTAGCGGCCCCTTCCCCTTGTGTTCGGCGTTGAGCTTGCCGGCCTGCTTGAAGACCCAACAGCTTCTGTTGGTATAATTAGCTGGTTTATCAGGGTGTCCGTGAATCTGGCAGGGTCGGTCCAATATCCTGTCTAGGTTGGATGGTCCGTCTCGGTTCGCCTTGAATGGCTTTTTCCGTTGATCGGGTTTGGGATTGCTGAATCAGGAGTTGACCGCTGTGTCGCGTGATCTGTCATTATCATTGCGACTGTTGTGTTTGCTTCATCATGGCTTGCCATTGCCATCTCGGATTTCGGAGGTCATGGATTTAGGTCCTTCTTGACCGAGGTGGTGTGCAAGCCATTCATCCCGGACGCTGTGTTTGAAGGCCGCAAGGGCTTCCGCGTCTGGACAGTCGATGATTTGGTTCTTTTTAACTAAGAACCTAGTCCGGAGCTTCCTGGCTGACTCTCCGGGCTGCTGGACAATGTGACTTAAGTCATCGGCGTCCGGTGGCTGGACATATGTTCCTTGGAAGTTGTCACGAAATGCGTCCTCCAAATCTTCCCAGCTGCCAATATAATTTTCCGGCAGACTGTTTAACCAGTGCCGAGCTGGTCCTTTGAGTTTTAGTGGTAGGTATTTGATGGCATGAAGGTCATCTCCGCGGGCCATGTGGATATGGAGGAGGAAGTCCTTGATCCATACCGCGAGATCCGTTGTTCCGTCATATGATTCGATATTCATGGGTGTGAACCCATCTGGGAATTCATGCTCCATTACTTCGTCTGTGAAGCAAAGCAGGTGTGCGGCGCCTCTATGTTGGGCCACTCTACGACGTACGTCCGATGGAGTCCGCTTGCGGTTTTCGGCCCGGGCGTGGCTAGGTTTGTCATGTCCGAATAGGTAGCCGTCGCCGCGTGTCGAGGCACGTCCTCGTGATCTATAGATTGATCTGGTATGCCCCGCTCTGTTGTTTCAGTCCTCACGGAGGTCATATTTGTGACCGAGAGATGTTTTATCTTTGCCTTTATAATGAGGTGGGGCGGGCTGGTGTTCGGCTTGAGTTGTCGCTTTATCCAGGCCACGTGGTATTCTGTTAGCCCCATCACGTGATGGTGGTATGAGCTCTAGCGCCTCATCGTCGAACTGAGGTAGTAATTTGCGCTTTGGGTAACTTTTGGCTGGGCGCTTAGGGCCGTATACTTCAGCTGCTAGGACATCAGTCCATCTATCATTTAGCAAATCTTGATCAGCTTGAAGTTGCAGCTGCTTCTTTTTCAGGCTTCTTTTTCAGGCTTCTTGCAGTGGCTATTAGCTAGCGCTTGAAGCACTCCTACTCGAGAGGTTCCTCAAGCACGATGAAATCCTCATTGCCGAGGTTCTCCTCATCCTCGGAGAGTGGAAGATAATTACTATCCTCCGAGTCTTCGTGTATGGCCTGTTCATCAGGGCTATCGTGCCCGTCCTCCCATTCATTCTGTTTGGACGTTGCCCCAACAGGGTCTTCATTGTCTTCGGCATCGTCCGGAGTATTATTTTCTCCGGTGTCGGTGTTGCCGTCTTTTGCACGGCGTGACGTAGAACAGAGCCGCTGACGCCGGTGTCTAGGCTGTGTCCCAGGAGGTTTATCCTTAACTGGATCTTTTTTGTCATCGGCGTGAGGTTCTTTAGGTGTATCCACCATGTATACGTTGTACGAAGAAGTGGCCGTCCGGCATCCGATAACCAGCGGGTTTTGGCCATGTTCCTCCTCCGCATCGTTGTCCATACCGTCGATGTCTTCAGAGCCATAATCGAGCATGTCGGTTAAGTCGTCGACAATGGCTATGAAGTGGGTGGCGGGTGGGGAGCGAAATTCTCCATCGTCAACCCCTAGTTCAAACCGAATATAGTTCGGTTGCGTGTCCTTCGCCAAGGACGGGTTTTAAATGAGTTTAGCATGTCACCCAAAGGCGAGTGCTGGAAGATGTCTGCGGCGCTGAACTCGAATATCGATAAATGATCAAGTTCGGCGTCCGCGAGCTCACGTGGCTCAGAACTTACGGTCGGAGACGAGTCCGGAGTTCCGGTGACAAAGACGTCATGAGAGGTTAAGTCTATGTGCGGCTCCAACGCCGTGGAATCTCTGGCCTCCGTGGTGGGGTTGATCCTCCTGTCCTCGGATGGCGCAGTCTGCTCTGACTCTAAGGCCAGAGCGGTTATAGGGGAGATCTCCTGGATATTGTCTGATGACAGATTTAGGTCATGATCATCGGGGTGGCTGGGGGTGGCAGCCGCGGTCTCGAATCCGGCGAAGATCAAGTCTCCACGGATGTCCGCAACGTAGTTCAAGCTCCCAAATCTGACCTGATGGCCAGGGGCGTAGCTTTCGATCTGCTCCAGATGGCCAAGCGAATTGGCCCATAATGCGAAGCCGCCGAACATAAAGATTTGTCCGGGGAGGAAAATTTCTCCTTGGACAGCGTCATTATTGACGATTGAGGGGCCCATCAAACCTTTTGGCGATAGCACAGTGGAACTCTCAATGAAAGCACCAATGTCGGTGTCAAAACCAGCGGATCTCGAGTAGGGAGCCTCGAACTGTGTGTCTAAGGTCGATGGTAACAGGAGATAAGGAACACGATGTTTACCCAGGTTCGGGCCCTCTCTATGGAGGTAATACCCTATGTCTTGCTTGATTGATATTGATGAATACAAGTATTACAAGAGTTGATCTACCTCGAGATCGTAATGGCTAAACCCTAGAGGTCTAGCTTGTATGGCTATGATAATGAATTCTCCCCCCCCCCTCCGGACTAAGTCCTCCGGCTTATATAGACACCGGGAGGATCTAGGGTTATAGAAGGTCGGTTACAAAGAAAGGAATCTACATATCCGATCGCCAAGCTTTCCTTACACGCCAAGGAGAGTCCCATCCGGACACGGGTGTAGTCTTCGGTCTCCGTATCTTCACAACCCATCAATCAGGCCCATGGCTAATAGGCCGGATGCCCGAGGACCCCTTAGTCCAGGACTCCCTCACATGGCACACCCAAATTCCTGAAGGTTACCCCTGGCTCCACATAAGTGGTTGGACGAACCGGAGTAGGTTGACGGGCCGCATACTGTGCCGCCAGCTTGGCCTCTCGACATGCTCTACCCTTATCCAGTACATTCTGAGCATCAGCGCCACCGCCCGCCGGGTCATGTCCATGAGGCGGGTTATTGTTCCACCCACTGCTTGACACAGCCGGCTCATCAATATGCCTGCTGTAACTCCGGCTCAGGCGAGGGGTGGAATGAATCCTGTCACGACTGTAAGAGTAAGCCTACTGTTGTACCAGTGTTGTATGAAGGAGCTCTCTAGCCCTTCGTGTTTCAACCGCCGTCGGCAATTCACCTTCAACCGGGAGAGCTGCCAATCGTGACGCCGCAGCGATCATGTTATCCAAAGGGTTAGAGTAATGACCCGGTGGCGTCGGCACATGCTGCGGCGAGTTATTGTTCTGTCGAGGTGGGCCCATCGTGCGCGGCTGAACCGGCGTACCCGTCCCAGGCGCTTTGACCCGGTTTACCACGGTCGGGTTACTGGTTCCTGCTCCTGGCGTGTTAAACAGATTTCTTGCCTCGTAAACTGAGGGCAGATGAGTCTGATGCCTCCTCCTCATGACTTCGTTTGAAGCGTTTTGATCTAGCATGAGCCAGTAAGACTCTGACTGGATCCGTTGCGCCTGAGCATCCAAAGCAGCCCGCTCCTCGGCCATCCTAGTGTAGGGTTTCGTAGTAATTTCAAAAAAATTCCTACGCACACGCAAGATCATGGTGATGCATAGCAACGAGGGGGGAGAGTGTTGTCTACGTACCCACGCAGACCGACTACGGAAGCGTTGACACAATGTAGAGGAAGTAGTCGTACGTCTTCCCGATCCGACCGATCCAAGCACCGTTACTCCGGCACCTCCGAGTTCTTAGCACACGTACAGCTCGATGACAATCCCTGGGCTCCGATCCAACAAAGCTTCGGGGAGGAGTTCCGTCAGCACGACGGCGTGGTGACGATCTTGATGTTCTACCGTCGCAGGGCTTCGCCTAAGCACCGCTATGATATGACCGAGGTGGAATATGGTGGAGGGGGGCACCGCACACGGCTAAGGAACGATCACGAGGATCAACTTGTGTGTCTATGGGGTGCCCCTGCCCCCGTATATAAAGGAGTGGAGGAGGGGAGGGCCGGCCCTCTCTATGGTGCGCCCTAGGGGAGTCCTACTCCCACCGGGAGTAGGATTCCCCCTTTCCTAGTCCAACTAGGAGTCCTTCCATGTATTAGGAGTAGGAGTCAAGGCAAGGGAAAAGAGGAGAGAAGGAAGGAGGGGGCGCAGCCCTTCCCCCTAGTCCAATAAGGCCCATATACTCCCCGGCGAATTCCCGTAACTCTCCGGTACTCCGAAAAATACTCGGATCACTCGGAACCTTTCCGATGTCCGAATATAGTCGTCCAATATATCGATTTTTATGTATCGACCATTTTGAGACTCCTCGTCATGTCCCTGATCTCATCTGGGACTCCGAACTCCTTCGGTACATCAAAACTCATAAACTCATAATATAACTGTCATCGAAACCTTAAGCATGCGGACCCTACGGTTCGAGAACAATGTAGACATGACCGACACACGTCTCCGGTCAATAACCAATAGCGGGACCTGGATGCCCATATTGGCTCCTACATATTCTACGAAGATCTTTATCGGTCAGACCGCATAACAACATACGTTGTTCCCTTTGTCATCGGTATGTTACTTGCCCGAGATTCGATCGTCGGTATCCAATACCTAGTTCAATCTCGTTATCGGCAAGTCTCTTTACTCGTTCCGTAATACATCATCTCACAACTAACTCATTAGTTGCAATGCTTGCAAGGCTTATGTGATGTGCATTACCGAGAGGGCCCAGAGATACCTCTCCGACAATCGGAGTGACAAATCCTAATCTCGAAATACGCCAACCCAACATCTACCTTTGGAGACACCTGTAATGCTCCTTTATAATCACCCAGTTACGTTGTGACGTTTGGTAGCACCCAAAGTGTTCCTCTGGCAAACGGGAGTTGCATAATCTCATAGTCATAGGAACATGTATAAGTCATGAAGAAAGCAATAGCAACATACTAAACGATCGGGTGCTAAGCTAATGGAATGGGTCATGTCAATCAGATCATTCAACTAATGATGTGACCTCATTAATCAAATAACAACTCTTTGTCTATGGTTAGGAAACATAACCATCTTTGATTAACGAGCTAGTCAAGTAGAGGCATACTAGTGACACTCTGTTTGTCTATGTATTCACACATGTATTATGTTTCCGGTTAATACAATTCTAGCATGAATAATAAACATTTATCATGAAATAAGGAAATAAATAATAACTTTATTATTGCCTCTAGGGCATATTTCCTTCAGTCTCCCACTTGCACTAGAGTCAATAATCTAGTTCACATCGCTATGTAATTAACACCAATAGTTCACATCGTTATGTGATTGGTTCACATCTTCATGTGACTAACACCCAAAGGGTTTACTAGATTCAATAATCTAGTTCACATCGCTATGTGATTAACACCCAAAGAGTGATCATGTTTTGCTTGTGAGAGAAATTTAGTCAGCGGGCCTGCCAAATTCAGATCCGTATGTATTTTGCAAAATTCTATGTCTACAATGCTCTGCACGGAGCTACTCTAGCTAATTGCTCCCACTTTCAATATGTATCCAGATTGAGACTTAGAATCATCTGGATCAGTGTCAAAAGCTTGCATCGATGTAACCCTTTATGACGAACCCTTTTTGTCACGTCCATAATCGAGAAACATATCCTTATTTTACTAAGGATAATTCTGACCGTTGTCCAGTGATCTACTCCTAGATCACTATTGTACTCCCCTTGCCAAATCAGTGCAGTGTATACAATAGATCTGGTATACAGCATGACATACTTTATAGAACCTATGGCCAAGGCATAGGGAATGACTTTCATTCTCTTTCTATCTTCTGCCATGGTCGGGCTTTGAGTCTTACTCAACTTCACACCTTGTAATACAGGCAAGAACTCTTTCTTTGACTGCTCCATTTTGAACTACTTCAAAATTTTGTCAAGGTATGTACTCATTGAAAAAACTTATCAAGCATCTTGATCTATCTCTATAGATCTTGAAGCTCAATATGTAAGCAGCTTCACCGAAGTCTTTCTTTGAAAAACTCCTTTCAAACACTCCTTTTATGCTTTACAGAATAATTCTACATTATTTCCGATCAACAATATGTCATTCACATATACTTATCAGAAATGTTGTAGTGCTCCCACTCACTTTCTCGTAAATACAGGCTTCACCGCAAGTCTGTATAAAACTATATGCTTTGATCAACTCATCAAAGCGTATATTCCAACTCCGAGATGCTTGCACCAGTCCACAGATGGATCGCTGGAGTTTGCACATTTTGTTAGCACCTTTTGGATTGACAAAACCTTCTAGTTGCATCATATACAACTCTTCTTTAATAAATCCATTAAGGAATGCAGTTTTGTTTATCCATTTGCCAGATTTCATAAAATACGGCAATTACTAACATGATTCGAACAGACTTAAGCATCGCTACGGGTGAGAAGGTCTCATCGTAGTCAATCCCTTGAACTTGCAGAAAACCTTTTGCGACAAGTCGAGCTTTGTAGACAGTAACACTACTATCAGCGTCCGTCTTCCTCTTGAAGATCCATTTATTTTCTATGGTTTGCCGATCATCGGGCAAATCCATCAAAGTCCATACTTTGTTCTCATACATGGATCATATCTCAGATTTCATGGCCTCAAACCATTTTGCGGAATCTGGGCTCATCATCGCTTCCTCATAGTTCGCAAGTTCGTCATGGTCTAGTAACATGACTTCCAGAACAGGATTACCGTACCACTCTAGTGCGGATCTCACTCTGGTTTACCTACGAGATTCAGTAGTAACTTGATCTGAAGTTTCATGATCATCATCATTAGCTTCCTCACTAATTGGTGTAGGTGTCACAGAAACCGGTTTCTGTGATGTACTAATTTCCAATAAGGGCGGAGGTACAGTTACCTCATCAAGTTCTACTTTCCTCCCACTCACTTCTTTCGAGAGAAACTCCTTCTCTAGAAAGTTTTCGAATTTAGCAACAAAAGTCTTGCCTTCGGTCTTGTGATAGAAGGTGTATCCAATAGTTTCTTTTGGATATCCTATGCAGACACATTTCTCTGATTTGGGTTCGAGCTTATCAGGTTGAAGCTTTTTCACATAAGCATCGCAGCCCCAAACTTTCAGAAACGACAACTTTGGTTTCTAGCCAAACCACAGTTCATAAGGCGTCGTCTCAACGGATTTTGATGGTGCCCTATTTAACGTGAATGCAGCTGTCTCTAATGCATAACCCCAAAACGATAGTGGTAAATCGGCAAGAGACATCATAGGTTGCACCATATCTAATAAAGTACGGTTATGATGTTCGGACACACCATTATGCTGTGGTGTTCCAGGTGGCGTGAGTAGTGAAACTATTTCACATTGTTTTAACTGAAGACCAAACTCGTAACTCAAATATTTTTCTCTGCGATCATATCATAGAAACTTTTATTTTCTTGTTACGATGATTCTCCACTTCACTCTGAAATTCTTTGAACTTTTCAAATGTTTCAGACTTGTGTTTCATCAAGTAGATATACCCATATCTGCTCAAATCATCTGTGAAGTTCAGAAAATAACAATACTTGCCGTGAGCCTTAACACTCATCGGACCACATACATCAGTATGTATTATTTCCAATAAGTCAGTTGCTTGCTCCGGAGAACGGAGTCTTAGTCATCTTGCCCATGAGGCATGGTTCGCAAGCATCAAGTGATTCATAATCAAGTGATTCCAAAATCCCATCAGCATGGAGTTTCTTCATGCGATTTATACCAATATGACCTAAACGGCAGTGCTACAAATAACTTGCACTATCATTATTAACTTTGCATCTTTTGGTTTCAATATAATGATTATGTGTATCACTACAATCGAGATCCAACGAACTATTTTCATTGGGTGTGTAACCATATAAGGTTTTATTCATGTAAACAGAACAACAATTTATTCTCTTACTTAAATGAATAACCGTATTACAATAAACATGATCAAATCATATTCATGCTCAACGCAAACACCAAATAACACTTATTCAGGTTCAACACTAATCCCGAAAGTATAGGGAGTGTGCGATGATGATCATATCAATCTTGGAACCACTTCCAACACACATCGTCACTTCACCCTTAACTAGTCTCTGTTCATTCCGCAACTCCCGTTTCGAGTTACTAATCTTAGCAACTGAACTAGTATCAAATACTGAGGGGTTGCTATAAACACTAGCAAAGTACACATCAATAATATGTATATCAAATATACTTATGTTCACTTTGCCATCCTTCTTATCCGCCAATCACTTGGGGTAATTCCGCTTCCAGTGACCAGTCCCTTTGCAGTAGAAGCACTTAGTCTCAGGCTTAGGATCAGACTTGGGCTTCTTCACTTGAGCAGCAACTTGCTTGCTGTTCTTCTTGAAGTTCCCATTCTTCCCTCTGCCATTTTCTTGAAACTAGTGGTCTTGTCTACCATCAACACTTGATGTTTTCCTTGATTTCTACCTTCGTCAATTTCCGCATTACGAAGAGCTTGGGAATTGTTTCCGTTATCCCTTGCATATCATAGTTCATCACGAAGTTCTACTAACTTGGTGATGGTGACTAGAGAATTCTGTCAATTACTATCTTATCTGGAAGATTAACTCCCACTTGATTCAAGCGATTGTAGTACCCAGACAATCTGAGCACATGCTCACTAGTTGAGCGATTCTCCTCCATCTTTTAGCTATAGAACTTGTTGGAGACTTCATATCTCTCAATTCGGGTATTTGCTTGAAATATTAACTTCAACTCCTGGAACATCTCATATGGTCCATGACGTTCAAAATGTCTTTGAAGTCCCGATTCTAAGCCGTTAAGCATGGTGCACTAAACTATCAAGTAGTCATCATATTGAGCTAGCCAAACGTTCATAACGTCTGCATCTACTCCTGCAATAGGTCTGTCACCTAGCGGTGCATCAAGGACATAATTCTTCTGTGCAGCAATGAGGATAAACCTCAGATCACGGATCCAATCCGCATCATTGCTACTAACATCTTTCAACACAATTTTCTCTAGGAACATATCAAAATAAACATATGAAAGCAACAACGCGAGCTATTGATCTACAACATAGATATGCTAATACTACTAGGACTAAGTTCATGATAAATTAAAGTTCAATTAATCATATTACTTAAGAACTCCCACTTAGATAGACATCGCTCTAATCCTCTAAGTGATTATGTGATCCAAATCAACTAAACCATGTCCAATCATCACGTGAGATGGATTAGTCTTCAATGGTGAACATCATTATGTTGATCATATCTACTATATGATTCATGCTCGACCTTTCGGTCTCCATGTTCCGAGGCCATATCTGCATATGCTAGGCTCATCAAGTATAACCCGAGTATTCTGCGTGTGCAAAAACTGGCTTGCACCCGTTGTAGATGGACGTAGAGCTTATCACACCCGATCATCACGTGGTGTCAGGGCACGACGAACTTTGGCAATGGTGCATACTCAGGGAGAACAGTAGTTCTTGATAATTTAGTGAGAGATCATCTTATAATGCTACCGTCAATCAAAGCAAGATAAGATGCATAAAAGATAAACATCACATGCAATCAATATAAGTGATATGATATGGCCATCATCATCTTGTGCTTGTGATCTCCATCTCCGAAGCACCGTCGTGATCACCATCGTCACCGGCGCGACACCTTGATCTCCATCGTAGCATCGTTGTCGTCTCGCCAATCTTATGCTTCCACGACTATCGCTACCGCTTAGTGATAAAGTAAAGCATTACATCGCGATTGCATTGCATACAATAAAGCGACAACCATATGGCTCCTGCCAGTTGCCGATAACTCGGTTACAAAACATGATCATCTCATACAATAAAATTTAGCATCATGTCTTGACCATATCACATCACAACATGCCCTGCAAAAACAAGTTAGACGTCCTCTACTTTGTTGTTGCAAGTTTTACGTGGCTGCTACGGGCTTAAGCAAGAACCAATCTCACCTACGCATCAAAACCACAACGATAGTTTGTCAAATAGACTCCGTTTTAACCTTCGCAAGGACCGGGCATAGCCACACTCGGTTCAACTAAAGTTGGAGAGACAGTCGCCCACAAGCCACCTATGTGCAAAGCACGTCGGGGAAACCGGTCTTGCGTAAGTGTACGTGTAATGTTGGTCCGGGTCATCTCGTCCAACAATACCGCCGAACCAAAGTATGACATGCTGGTAGGCAGTATGACTTATATCGCCCACAACTCACTTGTGTTCTACTCGTGCATATAACATCAAACCATAAAACCTAGGCTCAGATGCCACTGTAGGGGAACGTAGTAATTTCAAAAAAATTCCTACGCACACGCAAGATCATGGTGATGCATAGCAACGAGGGGGGAGAGTGTTGTCTACGTACCCACGCAGACCGACTGCGGAAGCGTTGACACAACGTAGAGGAAGTAGTCATACGTCTTCCCGATCCGACCGATCCAAGCACCGTTACTCCGGCACCTCTGAGTTCTTAGCACACGTACAGCTCGATGACGATCCCCGGGCTCCGATCCAGCAAAGCTTCGGGGAGGAGTTCCGTCAGCACGACGGCGTGGTGACGATCTTGATGTTCTACCGTCGCAGGGCTTCGCCTAAGCACCGCTATGATATGACCGAGGTGGAATATGGTGGAGGGGGGCACCGCACACGGCTAAGGAACGATCACGAGGATCAACTTGTGTGTCTATGGGGTGCCCCCTGCCCCCGTATATAAAGGAGTGGAGGAGGGGAGGGCCGGCCCTCTCTATGGCGCGCCCTAGGGGAGTCCTACTCCCACCGGGAGTAGGATTCCCCCTTTCCTAGTCCAACTAGGAGTCCTTCCATGTATTAGGAGTAGGAGTCAAGGCAAGGGAAAAGAGGAGAGAAGGAAGGAGGGGGCGCAGCCCTTCCCCCTAGTCCAATAAGGCCCATATACTCCCCGGCGAATTCCCGTAACTCTCCGGTACTCCGAAAAATACTCGGATCACTCGGAACCTTTCCGATGTCCGAATATAGTCGTCCAATATATCGATTTTTACGTCTCGAGCATTTCGAGACTCCTCGTCATGTCCCCGATCTCATCTGGGACTCCGAACTCCTTCGGTACATCAAAACTCATAAACTCATAATATAACTGTCATCGAAACCTTAAGCGTGCGGACCCTACGGTTCGAGAACAATGTAGACATGACCGAGACACGTCTCCGGTCAATAACCAATAGCGGGACCTGGATGCCCATATTGGCTCCTACATATTCTACGAAGATCTTTATCGGTCAGACCGCATAACAACATACGTTGTTCCCTTTGTCATCGTTATGTTACTTGCCCGAGATTCGATCGTCGGTATCCAATACCTAGTTCAATCTCGTTACCGGCAAGTCTCTTTACTCGTTCCGTAATACATCATCTCGCAACTAACTCATTAGTTGCAATGCTTGCAAGGATTATGTGATGTGCATTATCGAGAGGGCCCAGAGATACCTCTTCGACAATCGGAGTGACAAATCCTAATCTCGAAATACGCCAACCCAACATCTACCTTTGGAGACACCTATAATGCTCCTTTATAATCACCCAGTTACGTTGTGACGTTTGGTAGCACCCAAAGTGTTCCTCTGGCACGGGAGTTGCATAATCTCATAGTCATAGGAACATGTATAAGTCATGAGAAAGCAATAGCAACATACTAAACGATCGGGTGCTAAGCTAATGGAATGGGTCATGTCAATCAGATCATTCAACTAATGATGTGACCTCGTTAATCAAATAAACAACTCATGTCTATGGTTAGGAAACAATAACCATCTTTGATTAACGAGGCTAGTCAAGTAGAGGCATACTAGTGACACTCTGTTTGTCTATGTATTCACACATGTATTATGTTTTCCGGTTAATACAAATTCTAGCATGAATAATAACATTTATCATGAAATAAGGAAATAAATAATAACTTTATTATTGCCTCTAGGGCATATTTCCTTCACCGTGTTTTCTGTGCTTAGCTCCTCCTTGGCATGTGCTATCTCATCACGTAATTTTTCGATTACCGCATTATGCTGATCTTGATCTGCCGGGTTAACCACCGCTGTTAACAGTGCTGTCAGCTTATCCAGCAAGTCAGTTAAAACCTGAGCCGGCGGGCGCTCAGGGCCTCCTGCCTCGGCAGCCGTTGCCGCTGCTGACCCGGACACCAGCTCTGCCGCAGTCGACGAGTGCTGCACGGGCTGTGTACCGGCCATGAAGATTGCCACCCGGTTCGGTGGCTCACAGGGGTCCGGAATACTGTCGCCATCGGAACAACCCCCAAGCCGGCCGTCTTGCAGATGATACAATGACTCGGTCTCACTAGTGGATGACTCGCCATCAGAGTAAACGACGGTCTCACCACCATATGCCGATTTATCCTCAGGTTCCGCTCCATGGATAAATCCCATGAAGGCACGACTCATGGAGGGCCGAACCCGAGCGGGTCTTGCACGCTGAGCCGTCTTGATGATCTCAGTGCAGATGTCCGCCTCAGGGCCCGGTTCACCGATCTTGCCGATGAAGACATGAATTCCGCCGAAGGGGACCCGATACCCGTACTCAATTGAGCCGGCCTCGGGGCCCCAGCCTGCGTCGTCTATGTAGAGATTGCCATGAAGACTCTTGGTCATCCGGCCCACAGCGTATCCCTTGATCCCTTCAAAGTTTCCCTCTAAGAACTTGAAACCATCGTGTGATAGCCCCACGATGGGCGCCAACTGTCGTGGAATTGTCACGGCAGATGTCCTAGTGTGAGGACTTAGTCGTGGACCCATCGTGATGAGGTTAGATTAAAGGGGTTAATTAGGACAAAGGACACGAGGAGTTTATACTGGTTCATCCCCTTACAGTGAAGGTAAAAGCCTAATCCAGTTGGAGGTGGTATTGCTAGGGTTTCGATGAGCAGGGAGCGAATACGCTTGACCCGGCTCTCGATCTGTTCTTTCTTGTCCTAAGCCGCCGCTGGGTCGTCCCCTTATATACACGGGTTGACGCCCTGCGGCCTACAGAGTCCCGGCCGGCTTATACAATGTATCCGGTTCGGTGACCTTTCTTACATGCCTTACAATACAAGTTTATGTACATGGCGGTTTATATCTGTGGGCCTTAAGCCGCCTTCGGGTTTGGGCCCTCTATTAAGCCTATCTATGAACCGCCATTGTTAATATGCTCTTCGGCTTCATTGAGATGAACCGCCATAAGGATGACCCGGCCCCTCCTGGGCAGGTCATACCTGATAGTCATATCCCCAACAAGAACCGTTCTTACCTACGCATCAAAAACCACAACGCGGTATAGTGATTGCTTTTTGATCTTCAGAAAGAACCATGTTCATTGAATCCGATTGAACTAAATTTGGAGAAAGTGACACACACCAGCCACCTATGTGCGAAGCACATCGGTAGAACCAGTCTCGCGTAAGCGTACGCGTAATGTTGGTCTGGGCCGCTTCATCCAACAATACCGTTGAATCAAGAATCAACTAGTGACGGCAAGCAATATGTATATACCCACGCCCACAACTCCTTTGTGTTCTACTCGTGCATATAACATCTTTGCATAGACCTGGCTCAGATGCCACTGTTGGGGAACGCAGTAATTTCAAAAAAAATCCTACGCACACGCAAGATCTATCATGGTGATGCATAGCAACGAGAGGGGAAGAGTGATGTCCACATACCCTCGTAGACCGTAAGCGGAAGCGTTATGACAACACGGTTGATGTAGTCGTATGTCTTCACGATCCGACCGATCCTAGTACCGAAAGTACAGCACCTCCGCGATCTGCACACGTTTGGCTCGGTGACGTCCCACGAACTCTCGACCCAACTGAGTGTCGAGGGAGAGCTTCGTCAGCACGACGGCGTGATGACGGTGATGATGAAGCTAGGGCTTCGCCTAAGCACTACGATGATATGACCGAGGTGGATTATGGTGGAGGGGGGCACCACACACGGCTAAGGGATCAATGATCAACTTGTGTGTCTATGGAGTGCCCCCTGCCCTCGTATATAAAGGAGCAAGGGGGAGGTCGGCCTGCCCTAGGTGGCGCACCAAGGAGGGGAGGAGTCCTCCTCCAAGTAGGAGTAGGACTCCCCTTTCCTGGTCCTACTATGAGGAGGAAGGGGGAAAGGAAAGAGAGGGAGAGAAGAGAAGGAAAGGGGGGGCGCTACCCCCCCCCTTCCCTAGTCCAATTCGGACTAGAGGGGAAGGGGCATGCGGCCCTTCCTTGGCCGGCCCTTCCCTGGTCCAATTTGGACTAGAGGGGAGGAGTTCCCCCCTGGATAATTATCCAGTGACCCCCGGAACTCATTCGGTGTCCGAATATAGTCATCCAATATATCAATCTTTATGTCTCGACCATTTCGAGACTCCTCGTCATGTCCGTGATCATATCCGTGACTCCGAACTACCTTCGGTACATCAAAACACATAAACTCATAATACTAATCGTCACCGAACGTTAAGTGTGCGGACCCTACGGGTTCGAGAACTATGTAGACGTGACCGAGACTCATCTCCGGTCAATAACCAATAGCGGAACCTAGATGCTCATATTGATTCCTACATATTCTATGAAGATCTTTATCGATCAAACCGCATAACGATATACGTTGTTCCCTTTGTCATTGGTATGTTACTTGCCCGAGATTCGATCATCGGTATCTCAATACCTAGTTCAATCTCGTTACCAGCAAGTCTCTTTAATCATTCTGTAATGCACCATCCTGCAACTAACTCATTAGTTACATTGCTTCCAAGGCTTATAGAGATGTGCATTACCAAGAGGGCCCAGAGATACCTCTCCGATACTTGGAGTGACAAATCCTATTCTCGATCTATGCCAACTCAACAAACACCATCGGAGACACCTGTAGAGCATCTTTATAGTCACCCAGTTACGTTGTGACGTTTGATAGCACACAAAGTGTTCCTCTGGTATTCGGGAGTTGCATGATCTCATAGTCATAGGAACATGTATAAGTTATGGAGAAAGCAATAGCAACAAACTATATCATCATGCTAAGCTAACGGATGGGTCAAGTCAATCACATCATTCTCTAATGATGTGATCCCGTTAATCAAATGACAACTCATGTCTATGGTTAGGAAACATAACCATCATTGATTCAACGAGCTAGTCTAGTAGAGGCATACTAGTGACACTCTGTTTGCCTATGTATTCACACATGTACTAAGTTTCCGGTTAATATAATTCTAGCATGAATTATAAACATATATCATGATATAAGGAAATATAATTAACAACTTTATTATTGCCTCTAGGGCATATTTCCTTCATGTAGATGATAATAAAATAATTTTAATTGTAAAGGACACTAACATGAATTATAATCAATATTATGTAACTAGGTACAACTTTAAAGTATAGCGTGCAATGCAATAGTCTATAGTTGATAAAAACAAAAGTAACATCAAAATGTGCAAATGAAACTATTTGTACATTTCATAGATCAATGCTTTCACATCATACTCACCAACACTATAAGATTTAGAAAGAATGTCAGGTGTATCATGAGGCTTGGACGCAAAGGTTTTATCATATCAAAACATCTTATCATAACTCGACCCAGAGTGTCAGCCAAATAAGTTGACCACATGATCCTCCCCTTTCAATCAATCAATACTCTTGCAAACTTTAGCGTGAGAATCATTGCACTTAATGAAAAGGGAGAATAATGATGGGGGTTTATGAGAAGACAGAAAATGAAAGGAAGTCTTGCATCAACGTGGTTAATCATTAGCCAATGAAGAGGCCTTATAATCGTTGTTAATGCAAAGAGTAGGGGTTGCCATGCAATGAATGCACTACAACTATAAGTGTATGAAAGCTTTTCAAATGGACTAGTGGGGTGTGCATCCAAATTGCTTGCTCACGAAGACTTAGAGCATTGGAGGAAGCTCGTCTTAGGAATATAGAAGCCAAGTTTTATAATGTGAAAATTCCCAACTAGTACATGAACACGAAGCATATGAGAACTCTCTGTATGAAATGCAGTAGTGCTACTTTGAAGCAGTTTATGGTATCTGCTAAAACCAGGTGCAACTTCGAAGCACGTATGTATACTAAAAAGGAATAGCAGTGTTGCTCTCTCTCTCTGGCACTTTTTTTTGTGACACCTCCATGGTGCAATCCTCACTAATAGGAGGAACACTCTGATGATACAATACACTTCGAATTTACTTAAAACTCAATAACTCAAAATGGTAAACATGATAGATATATATATATATAACTCTAAATGAATGTCTCTGGTAGTGTACCAGTATGTGCCATCTAGCATAACAAATATATCAAAATGGATGATCTAAATATCATGCTAGCTATCATTTGATCATGCAATGCTATCTGACAATAAATATCTCGAGTCATGTAATGAATGATGACGGCTGGAAATTGCATGGCATTTTATCTTGGAATGACTATAGCAATGTTATGATAGGTAGGTATGATGGCTGTTTTGAGGAAGATAGATGGTTTACGTGTAGGAGAACAAGAGGAAGTCATCCCATGAGGTTTGGGTGCATCGGCGAAGGATGCACAAAGTCACGAGGTGAGAGTGGGAAATGCACGATACCAAAGAGGGTAGGAAATATGGATAGGTGGAAGTGCATGTAAGACCGCAAACTCGCATTAGTCATAAAGAACTCGAGCGCTAATTATAAGAATATCGTAATCTAATCAATAATTCACATGAAACCCATGTACTTAAGGGAAGTATTTGGCAGTGCCGAAGCCCGTTATGCATCCTGACCCGTCCTACGTGAGTGGTTGCGCTTACAATGTTTCTCAACTTATTCCCCTTTGCAACGTCAGTCTCACTTCTATGTGAATTAATGAAAGAAAGAACATTGATTCACATGATGCATATGGAATCTCTCCACTACTTAAGTCGAACTCTTTTACTGACAGATTCATCTATTACTCTCATTCTATCTCAAAACTGTTACAGAGAATGCTATCTTCAAATTATGAGGACCCAAAACACCACACACACGAGAGGGACTCTATTAGGGCGGGGCAGCTATCGGCTGCCCTAGGTCTACCTAATCGCCCCTAGGGCCTCGTGGATCGCTACCCTCCAACACGAAGAAAGAACAAAGAATGAGGTAAAAAAAGGAACAAGGGAGAAAGAAAAGGTAAAGGTAAAAGTGATGGATGGATTGATTGATTGTGTGATGTTCAATCGTACATCACCTCTCATCTATATATGACATGGCTGGACTTCACATACAAGAAAGGACTCAAACGCATCTAAAACGTCAATTTTAACCCTAACTCAGATTTGCGGGACTGGAACTTTCGGGCTCAACATGTATAAAGTAGCCATGTTGTGCCAATTTTGCAGGTCACATATGATGCTGGATCGAGATAGTCCAAAAAGCAAACTTATTTTGTATTTAAAATACAAAGAGTTCTTATGTTGAGAACTTTTCCATTTGAGGTCGTCTTGAGGGTGCATTTGCTCCCGCAAATGTGTAAAAAAATATCGAAACCCCTATTTTCTGCGCGCACTGGGTGCAATGTCTCTGTTTAGCCCGAAACCTCCTAAAAGTTATGCCTAAAACTTCCAAACTCAACATGTATAAAATAGCTTCCTCAGAGAACTCGTGCAAGTTGCATATGACTTGGATGAAGATGATCCCAAAAGAACATTTGGTCAACTCAACGAGAGGAACAATTTTCCCATTGTACACTTTTCATTCTGAGGTCATCTTTGGGGTGAATTGTGGCATGCAAAATGGTAAACAATGTTGTACCCCTAGTTTTCAGCACACACCGTTTTGGCCCTTAAGGTTGTATACAACCTTGGATGGAGATTACCCAAACATCAAAGTTCCCCATTGTGACGATACAAAGATTTCTCATGTTGAAATCTTTTTTCCTTTGAGGTCATCTTAATTTTCTTTTTTGTCATGCCAAAAACTGGTTTCAACACATGCTCCCTGTTTTTTGGCAAAGACTGTGTGCCGAAATAACTTTCACAGAGTTTGTTCTAAGAACTATCTCCACACTCGATCTTTCATTTTGCATGTGCTTAGGGTGATAAGTATATATCGGGCATCTCTACTCTTAGGGCGATAATCATGTATCAGCCATTTAGATTAGCAACAAATGTGCAGCTAATCGAATGTATAGTGATTTGCTCTCATGATGTATGAAATTATATTGCTTCCATGGATCTAAATAAGCCACGGAGAGTAACTAATAATACCTGAAGATGAATTCCATGGCATAGGCATCAATAACATAGTTGAAGAATATGGATGATGTGTGAACCAAAGATTTTGATGTGTAGATGCAAACCTTCGGCTTAGTTATTCATAGTTTCCACTCTTTTCTTTCTTCATATTTGCCACACTTTTTGCAATGAAAGCTTGCACATCATTCTTGTTTTGACTACTTTCTTTGGGAACCCATGCCATGTCTCCTTTTCAACTCTTGTGCACTCAAATTTTGCGAATTCTTCTTTTTCCAAATCGATAAAATAAATGAGCGCCTCAGTTGTGATTCTGTTTCAAGTAATGGCATTTTTTACCTTGTGCACTCTCAACTTCTTCTCTCCAGATTTGACACTTGATTGACCCGTCACATTGCCTTCACCCTTTAGTAGCCAATGTCAATACCTTAATTGATTCTTTATCATTTGAATCAAATCCGAAATGGCACACTTACGACCATCTTGGTGAGCCTAGATTAATGGCAAGATGTTGCCAAATTCAGATGGTTAATGCTTGATGATCCAAGGGGTGACTGTTGCACGAGCAATTGCTATTCGAGAGTGATGTTTATGTTGCATGTTGGCCTTGGAGTTAAGCATGTCTTGGAATGGAAGGGAACCATAGATCTCGACCTTGTTGCGACCTTGTCACCTCAAATTAAGTTAGTGTTGCAGAAAAACTAACATTTCATTGAGAACCCCGAGCTCCCGTGTCGCTCTATTTGGGTGACCAGAGAACCCTAACCTTACCACCGATAAGGGCTCCCCTCCCCATGCGGTCCTTCTGGCCACCATTGTCTTCGGTCGTTATTGTGGTGGTAGTGGTCCCTCCTTCCAAATGAAGGCAAGAGCTCTGAGTGCTTCTCGTGCACAAGATTCAAGGGATGTGGTGGCATTGTCTCACGTGGAAGTTTGGCTCTGGACATGTGGGCAACAGAACTCCCGCTAAGACTAGCACGAGTGCTCTCAACGAAGGATCCAACCGGTGTGCCAAGGTCCATGCGGGATGGGCATCAACCGATGGCGCGTGGGAAGTGGTTAACCTAGACTCCCAAGTGCTTGTACAATACTCTCTTCGTACCGAAATATAGTGTGTTTTAGATTTTCTAAAATGAAACTTAATTTTATAGAAAGGATTATCAACATCCAACTACCAAATCAATATCATTAGATTCATCATGAAATCTATTTTCACATAGTATATAGTCCCTCCTTCCGGAAATACTTGTCGGAGAAATGGATGTATATAGACGTATACTAGATATATTCATTTTTATCCATTTTTTCGACAATTATTTTCAGACGGAGAGAGTATTTGTTATTGACTTATTGTAGATATAGATAATTTTTTGTGTGTATAAATTTGGCTAAAGTTTGAGAAGTTTGACTTTTGTGAAGACCAATATATACTATGAGACGGGAGGGGCATTTTCACGTATCATGTATTCACATGTACTTCTTGTTACCCTAAAATCCAAAAGAAAAATCAAGCTCACTGGCGAAGGTTTAAACTTTAGTAACAGACAAAAATTTAGACCTTGCCAAAATATCGAACTCCGAAAGTTTGAAAAAAAAATTCTTTCAGAATTCAATCTATTAAAATTTACTTAGTTGTAGCCGATCGTCACTGAATTTATTATGAAATATATTTTCATATGTTATATGCTTAGTTAAAGTTTGTGATTTGTGACTTTTGTAAAAACCAATGTGCATTGTAATATGAGAACGGAGGAAGTAACATTTTCGCATACCATGTATTCATATGTACTTCTTGTGTTACCCTAAAATCCAGAAGAAAAATCGAGGTCACTGGATAATTCGAAGGTTTAAATTTTAGTGACAGACAAAAATGTAGACCTTACCAAAATATCCGAATTCCGAAAGTTTGAACAAACCCTTTTGAAAGTCGATCTATTAAATTCACTTAGTTTTAATGGATCTTCGCTGAATTTGAATTTGATTTGATTCTGTCCCGAAATTTCGAGCTTACAAACATTTTGGTACCCACCAAACTTTCAGAGACTTGGTGAAAATTTCGTTTGAACCTTGGCCCCTTCGTGCGAAAGACCAACCCCACACCGGCGCACCGCCTCGTTATTCGAGTCGCCTCGCCTGTCCCTTCTTCCTCCGCCGCCGTGCCAGCTAGCTAGGGTACGGCCACCGGCGCTCCCAGAGGGCAGGGGTGGCGGAGGCGGCTACGCACGCGCATGGCCGGAGGCGACGCGTCATCGGGGGCGGCGCCGGTGCCGGAGACGGCGGGGGAGGCGGAGGTGGACGCGGGCTTCGAGTTCGCCTTCGACAACGAGGCCTTCTCCGACAGGGTCCTGCGGATAGAGGTCGTCGGCGCTGGCCGGAAGCGCCGCCGTGAAGGTGCGTACGTACAGGCACAGTAGTACCATTAGCCATTAGAATATTCGCAGTAGATTCTAGCCATTAGAATATTCGCAGTACATAAACCGTAAAAGCTCCATCGCCGTGAAGGTGCCTGCATCAAAGTGTCGATCGATTATATCGTTATGCGCCTTCCTTTCGCTGTGCAATTTCTCCCTCATGGATGTAAATTTATCTTCTTTCACGCCATTAGGATCTGGATTTGTGGTGGATTTTCTCTTTTCTGCCTTATATTTTTTTAGAAATGGGCAAGGAGGTACAATGTTATCCTAAATACAACCGATTAGGTCTTTAGTTTTGGATCTCGAGTTGTTCAAAGTTCTCCTGGTATGTTTTTTCATGATTATATGAGCAGGTGTCACCCTTGATATATGTAGTGAGGAGGTGTGAAGGGAGGAGCTCCCCAAGTCCCTAGAACACCCCATAATTCTGCTTACTGTTCCAAATTTGAGGTCACCATTAGTCTGTGTTCTGTTTCTGGTTCACCTCTATTTCTGTTTTGTTGTGTTGAAGCATCTAATGTCAAAATTAGCATACTGATAAACACTTTTAATTAGTACGAACACATGTGGACTATAGTATACACTGGCATGTTGGTACTGTAATAGTATGATCCGCTGATGAACTTGGCTGCCTATTAGTAAATACGAGCAACATAATGTTTGCCGGCCATATAACTGTGGCCTAGACAGTGTAGTTCGCCGAGTTTTTTCTAACAGGAACTCGACAAATAATGTTTAAATATTGACTGAGTTCGTGATAGAAAGAACTCGGCAGTATTAATGATTGCCGGGCCCCGTCCAGCCGAATACAGAGCGCCTAGGTCGGCACTCGGTGAAGATTTCACCGAGTTTAATATGGGCTCTGCCGAGTTTCTTTGAAACTCGGCAAAAAGGGCGATTCTAGTAATGTCTCGTCTTTTACCTTTGTTAATTGAGTGCATTCATGGAAAATTCTAATAGAATCCTGGGGGTAACATTCATGATGCTCTAGCATGCTTATTAGGCTTGATGCAACTCAGTGAATATCCTGTTTTCATGATGTTAAAGTTTTCCCGCCTATCTAAAGGGTTGATTCAATGAATCTGACACACAGCGAACATGATATTCCAGACATTTTTAAAAGCAAAATTCTCGTCTAGTAATTATCTTATGTGCCTTCTTCTCCCCTAGTTTTGCATGTTCCTCTAGATTTATCTGACCTGTATTTCGCAGGTGAGGATGGAGAAGGTAATACACCAGTTTTACGAGTCAAGACTGTACATATCAGTTCAGTGATTCTCGCCGCAAAAAGTTCTTTCTTTTTCAAGGTGATTCTGATGATCTTCTGAAATGCATTTGGTCTATAATCAGTTGACTCGTATTTCTTATAAGCTTCGTGCTTCTTAGCTTTTCTCAAATGGCATGAAAGAATCTGGTCAGAGGCAGTCAACAGTTAGAATTGCTGATTCAGGTAACTCAAGTGTACGCTGTACTCTTCCTCGTCTTATTATAACTGATGACTCTAGTTTGCTATTGTGATTGTATTATTTATTATTTATTTATTCAAGAAATGTGATTATTGTAGAGAGGCTTGTTTTGGAGTTTCGTGCCACAACTTTCTACTTTGATAATGAATTGGCTATTCTCATTTCCCCTACAGAATTTGCCTACCAAATGGATTTTCTTGTGCATGACAAGTTTCCTCAATTGATTATTCAAACTCACTGGACTTTCGATGCAGATAGTGGCTGAGATTAAAGCACACCCTTCAGTTGCAAAGGGAATTGTAGTCTTACTTTTATATGTCATCAAGGACTTGATAATTTTAACGTGTACGAGCTTGCTAATTCTCACGGCACAACATGCAAGAGGAGAAATAGACCGAATAGAAAGCTGTCTCCTCTAATTAAGGTTTCTCCTCTATTTAGGGAATCTCCTCTATTTAAGGATTCTTATTCATCTGCATGCATTTTACTACATCTATATTGGTGTACAAAGTTGTATAAAATCGTCTCAAAAAATTATGAATACATACGAGTACAATATGTTCCAGTTTCTGGCCAATAAACATACAGAGGAGAGACCATCCAATTGTGCAAACTAAGCATATACGGAGTAGCTCACCGTTTATATAAAGATAGAGTAGTAGCTCTTTATAGGAAGGATGCTGTGGAGATCCTAACTTCTAGGGATTAATACTTTTCATGCATAAGGGATTTAGCCATGCACATTAAAATTAGGAATTAAACTGTTTACCGAAGTCTAACGAATCAAATCTCTATTTCGCTAGACTGAAGCATACCACTAAAACAATAGCTATCCCTTTCCTTTTGTACTCCTTTACTTAACTGTTACTGATTGTGATATATTGGACTATTCTTATGTCTCCTTGCTTTCATTCCTTACTTGGAACAGAGGAAAATGCCTTTATGGAGCTTTTACGGTTTATGTACAATGGAAGGTTGACACCAACAACTGAGTCCACTCTTCTGGTTGATATCTTGATGGCTGCTGACAAATTTGATGTCGTTTCGTGCATCAAGCTTTGCGGTCAGCGGCTCATAGGCCTGCCTATGACCTTAGAATCCGCAGTGAGGTGCCTAGATCTCCCATGTTCCATTTCAATGGCAGCTGACCTGTCAGAGGCAGCCAAGAAATTCCTTGCTAAAAGATACAAGAAATTCCTGTCAACAAAGTAAGTAACCCCCATCGAATTGAGATACCCCCTTTTTTCCTTTATCAGTGAACATGTGGATATTGTTGTCACAAAATCATTATATCGAGCATTGCATGGTTTTGTTGCATTTCAGATTCCAAGATGAACTGATGAGGATTCCCCTCGCTGGGATTGTGGCCATCTTATCACGGAATCTCCCTGGGGTTGCATCTGAAAAATCCGTCTATGACTTTGTGCTCAGGTGGGCCGACTTGCAGTACCCAAATTCAGAACAAAGACGCGAGATTTTAAGTTCAAGTTTACTTCCAATGGTGCCACTACGGTGTAGCATGACCAATGTGATCCTAATTGATCAGCCGTCTTGTATAATTAACTTCAGTCTAAAGCGTGAGCACTGCTCTGGGAGCTTCCCATCAGGATCGATGCGCTCGCCACCATTCTATTGTGCGGGGCATGGTTTCTTTCTCTCAGCACACCGTAGAATGGAGCCGTCCAACTCTTTTGTCCTCATAATACAGAAGCTAGAAGACAAGGGCCTAGTAAGGGGGACAGTAGATTATGATATTGAGGTAAAAACAACACCGTCGCTGGAGTTCACCACCTTGTGGAGGCGCACCACCACCACCGGTTGTACGCAAGGTTTTGGATGCAGTGTTCCTTGGTCAGAGGTCATTCCTGACGATAGCCCCTTCTTCATTGATGACAAACTCCATATTCGAGTTCATGTGAAGATAACGCCGGCAGCCGTAGTGATGCATGCATTAGCCACTAGCATGATGTGCTTCATTCATGATGAGCGAGGAGAAGCCCCTGTTCTTTTAACATATGAACTAGGTGAACAATGCTAGCATTTGCTCTGCTCTCTTTTGGTGACTGGTAATGTTGCAATGTAGCTTCTGAACATCTAGAGTTTGATGCTGAAGGTTTCATTGTGTCACGGATTCTTACCAGACGCAAACTGTCAAGTTTGCGTGTGAGTTTTGATATCCAGCGAAGTCGCTGAACAGTTAATGTGCACTTTGTCGTAAGTTGGCTGGTATACCTTGCTGAATGCTGATGGCCTCTTTGACTCGATGGACTTGTGACCCTTTGAATGCATATTATGTGATCATCTGTTCATGGCTATCTTTCACTATTTTCTAGTTCATACTCTATGGCAGTTGATATGTTGTGCCCCAAGGGCAGAATGCTGCTGTAAATTGCCTAAAAAAATGCTGATGTAAAGTTCAATTTTGTCAGGTCTGTTGCTTGCAATGTGTGCTCCCTGGAAACTAAGCACACGATCTACGTGCACATATCCGGATTCGATACTATATAGAAGTTTTTTTTTTAGTTTTAGATTTTGAGGTGTTGAGTAGTTGAGCTTCTTTGACGTAATTTTTGCAGAACAACAGTAATCAAAGAGCATATGTTGTCTGTATCCCAAATTAAAGTGTAGCAAATCTCCCTGCAAAAAAAAGTGTAGCAAATCTGTAGCCACATATTTATTTGGATGTAGCATCACCTTAAAGATTAGGATGTAGCAAACCTGCCCAAACTACATCATACATTCAAGTTGAGCCATTGGACAACTTAAAGATTAGGAAAAGTTTGTATGTTATAGGTCTGTAGGCTGGGGAGATTCGTACTGCTTAAGGGCAGTTATCTATGGTTCTTTACCGTGTGATGCTTCAGCCTTAGTTTAAAGTAACAAGCTTTTTTTGCGAAAAAGTTTAAAGTAACAATTGATCAATTATTCACATCTTTCACATGGATGATGAAACTTGCTTGATTGCTACGTTGAATATGCAATCATTATCTCTTTTTGTGAGATTCAAAGGTCCCAAACAAGCAGAAGAACAGATTTATCGAAAGTGCTATTTCTGGAATGTGTACTTGGATATGAATGAGTAAGTGTCATCCTTCATATATTCACTGCTGGAAAACACTTTGGGGTAACATTAGTGATTGGTGCACTTTAGCGCCTGCCAATGGTAAGCACCGGTAATCTAGCAACTTACCAGTGGTGGGCTTAAAATCATGCCATTTGTGGCTTCTGCAATTAAAATACCATGCTCTCAAATGAAAATGGCAAGCTCTTCGAAATAAAAAAATGCCAAGCTCTTTATGCTAAAAAATGTCATGCTTCTACAATGAAAAACGCCATGCTCTTTAAAATGAAAATGACATGCTCTTCAAAATAAAAAATGCCATGCTTGTACAAAAAATGTCATGCTCTTACAAAAAAATGCCATGCTTCTACAATAAAATCACCATGCTTTTTAAAATGAAAATGCCAAGCTTCTACAAAAAAATACAAAAACCAGGAATTTTTAAAGTGTGGCGTGTTCTAGATAACAGAAATTTCAGAAAAATACCAATTCAAATGTTTAAAGTGTGCCATGTCGCTTTACCAAAAGAATTGCCTTCTTTAGAGTATAATCTATGAAATTGTCCCGGAAACATTACTAAACAACAATTGCCAAGGAATTCTCTAAAAAATTCCATGGGGAAATAATATTAACATCAGCATAGTATAAACAAAAATCTCTAAAAAGATGCCATGGAATTGACATGTTATAGCTAACAGAAATTTCAGAAAATGCCTTTGTCATGGCAGATGCTATATCTATTAAATTGCCATGCTCACTGAAAAAATGCCATGGAGAAAACATAAGAACATCACAACAAAGAAAAAAATGTCAAAAGCCATGGTAGAATTATTTTATTAGACCATAGGTAAATACAATATATAGGTGCCATGGCACTTCTGTTGTAGGTGCCATGGAAACTGAAATATTGTATGTGCCATGGTAGTTTGATTTTGCGATTTATCTATAGGTCAAAGCAAAAACGATAGAGAATCCCTATAGGACAGAGTGATAAGTATAGAATTAAAGACACGGCAATTTCCATTAGTGAAACCAACGTGTGTGGCAACTTTGTAATAACAACCCATGGCAAAATCCAAAACCCACGGGGACACATGTTGATTAGCCATGGTATATAGGAGTACATTATAATTGCCATGGTTTCTACAAAAAAAAATGTCATGGTTTCTAAAACAAATGCCATGGCTCATGAAAAAATGCCATGGTTCCTACAAACAATAAATTTGCCATGGGGCACATGTTGATTTGCCATCATATATTTTCTTGTTGTTGTTTCTTCAAAACAGATACCATAAAAGACATGGTTTCTACAAAAAAATGTCATGGTTTCTAAAACAAATGCCATGGCTCATGAAAAAATTGCCATGGTTCCTACAAACAATAAATTTGCCATGGGGCACATGTTGATTTGCCATCATATATTCTTCTTGTTGTTGTTTCTTCAAAACAGATACCGTAAAAGACATACTGTAGAAAACATGTGGGACCCAAGTGTCATTGGTCACACCTTTTTTTCAATTGCATCTTCCTCCTTGTTCCTCGTCAGAAACAACACCGACCATCAAGAATAGCACCAGCCGCCCAACGCCTCTATCTTGGCCGACCCGCGCCTCTATCCCGGTCTCCCTCGTCCAGGCATCGGCGTCTACTAGACTGCTGGCAGCACGCGGCAGCACAACAACGAGCGCGAGGACACGTGATGAGGGGCGCAAGGGCGTCAAACTCGGCCGCTGCAACCTCCAGCCGGCATCCATGCATGGTGGAGCAGCCACGGCCACCCGTGAGGTCAATTCAAGCGGGCTCGAGCTCCGAGAGCCTCGGGAATGAGGCGAGGAAGGGCGGTGACGTTGGCTGGCTGGTCAGCGGTGGCGGGGACAGCCAAAATCGTGAGACGGATGCCGCGGTGGCGGAATTTCGCCTCATTTTGGTGAGTTCGACACCCGGTTCGGTGATGGTTGGGTTGAAACTTTTCTCCCACCAACTGTCGCGGTGGAATGAGGGGAGAGACGAAAAAGGCTTCGAAAACTGAATGGATGAGGAACTCAGGGTCCAACATCCCGCTCCCGTGAATATTTTTCCACGCCGGGTTGTTTTCCGTGACCTGCACAGATTTTTTTGTCTCAAAACCTAAAAACTAGGTTTATTATAGGGATCGGGCATTTTCTTGGGTCTACTAGATGCTCTTAGAGGAACTCTAGCAGATGTTGTAAAAAAAGTGGTTAAACCTCTAAATTTTGCAGTACATGTTGAAAAAACACCCCGAATACTGCATATTATCACCCACATACTCCATATCTGCAGTTTTTAGGCCAATTTTGAGGTGAAACGTAAATGAGTCAACAACGGAGCAGGCAGCCTGGAGCTCGGCAGCGGCCACCGGAGCGTCGCCGGAGCAGGCGGAGGAGCTCAACAGCGGTCGCCGGAATGTCGCCGGAGTAGGCGGAGGAGCTCGGTAGCGGCTGCCAGAGTAGGCAGACGCCAGAGTGTCCCTGGAGCAGGCGGAGGAGCTTGACAGCGGCCGCCGAAGCGTCGCCATAGTAGGAGGACAACCGGAGCAGCACCAAAGCGTTGTCGGGGCACGCGGAGGAGCTCGACAGCAGCTGCCGGAGCATCGCCAAAATAGGCGAACGGCTGAAGCAAGCCAGGCGCGAGAAAGAGGTGAGGGATTCTTTTCTTTTTTGCAATAAAGTTCTATCAGAGCCAATATAGAGAAACTCTAACAGTTCCCTTAAAAATCTTCCCGTAAAAGTGGTTTTTTGGATTTTCCCGTAAAAGTTAGAGGAAGTTTTTTTGAAAGTAACTTTTGTCAGTTCCCTACTCTTCTCCCCCTAAAAGCATTTTTTATTTTTAATTAAACAAAAAATAGATAATTGCTAGGACATGTCGGTCAGTGACACCGGCGGGCAGTGCGATGGCCATCGGCAAGACTGTGGCGGCGGCGCAGGCGGCAGAGCGTGGCCACGGGTGCGAGCGGTGGAGCGGCCGAGCGGCGGCGTGCGCGGGAAGTGGCATGGATGCGGCGGCGTGCGCGGGTGAAGCGGCAGTGGGCACGAGCAGTGACATGGGTGCGGCCGCGTGCGCGGGTGAGGCGGCAACGCGGGGCGGTGGCATGGGTGCGGCCGTGTGCGCGGGTGAGGCAAGGCGGGCGCGAGCGATGGCGTGGGCGTGGTGACGGCGGTATGCGTGGGTGGTGGCATGGGTGCGGCTGTGTGCATGGGTGAGGTGGCAGTGGGTGGCGGCAGGGGTGCTGCGGCATGTGGCGTCGCGAGCGTGGCAGTTGATGAAATTTCAGCGCACCAAAAAGTTACATCCCATAAACCTGAAGGAAGAAGAGGCCTCTTTTATGGGTTCCTCTAAAGATAAAGCTAGTATATGGAACTGTTGGAAAGGTTTTTTGTCCCAACTTTTCGTAAACAACGGTTATTTTAGAGATAGAAAAACTATTGAAGTTGCTCTTAGTACCGCAAATCTCGTAAATTGATTTTTACACCAGCATCGGCTAGACTTGCTCTTAGAGCATTTCTCGCAGATCACGTATAAGTCCCGCGAACTACGTTTTTCCGGTCTTTTTATGAGATGGGCCAAAAAACGACTGGATTAGATCCGCTAAAATGAGCCCATGTAACGCCCTCGATGCGGCTATATCTCCCACGTGTCGAAGCACGACTTAGAGGCATAATCGCATTGAAAGCAATGTCGCAAGTGAGGTAATCTTCACACAACCTATATAATACATAAGGAAAAGAGATACATAGTTGGCTTACAATCGCCACTTCACACAATACATTAATAAAGCATTACATCATCCAGATACATTCAAGGTCCGACTACAGAACCAAAATAAAAGAAGACTACCCCAAATGCTACACAGATCCCCGATCGACCCAACTGGGCTCCACTACTGATCAACTGGCAACGGAACAACATAACGAACACGAACTTCATCGAGCTCCTCCTTGAACTCGGTTGCGTCATCTGCACGGTATTATCGGCACCTGCAAACTGGTTTTGGAAGTATCTGTGAGTCACGGGGACTCAGCAGTCTCACACCCTCGCGATCAAGACTATTTAAGCTTATAGGAAGGGTAAAGGTATGATGTGGAGTTGCAGCAAGCGACTAGCATATATGGTGGCTAACATACGCAAATGAGAGCGAGAAGAGAAGGCAAAAGGACGATCGAGAAACTATGATCAAGAAGTGATCCTAAAGCAACCTACGTCAAACATAACTCCAACACCGTGTTCACTTCCCGGACTCCGCCGAGAAAAGACCATCATGACTACACACGTGGTTGATGCATTTTAAATGAGTTAAGGTTTTGGGTTTTCTACAAACGGACATTAACAAATTCCCATCTGCCCATAACCGCGGGCACAACTTTCAAAAGTTCAAATCCCTGCAGGGGTGTCTCAACTTAGCCCATCACAAGCTCTCACGATCAATGAAGGATATTCCTTCTCCCAAGACAATCCGATCAGACTCGGCATCCCGGTTACAAGACATCCTCGACAATGGTAAAACAAATCCAGCAAGACCACCCATATGTGCCGACAAATCCCGATAGAAGCTGCACATATCTCGTTCTCAGGGCACACCGGATGAGCAAGACGTTGGGTAGGCCAGCCCAGAGTTGCCCCTGGTAGCCACCGGACATCGCTCAGTTTGGACCAACACTTAGACAAGCATTGGCCCGGGGGGGTTAAAATAAAGATGACCCTTGGGCTGGCCTAACCCAAGGGAAAAAGAGGCTAGGTGGCGAATGGTAAAACCAAGGTTGGGCCTTGCTGGAGGAGTTTTATTCAAGGCGAACTGTCAAGGGGGTTCCCATTATAACCCAACCGTGTAAGGAACACAAAATCCGGGAACAAAACACCTATATGACGGAAACTAGGGTGGCAAGAGTGGAACAAAACACTAGGCATAAGGCCGAGCCTTCCACCCTTTACCAAGTATATAGATGCATTAATATAAATAAGAGATATTGTGATATCCCAACCAAATAACCATATTCCAAACATGGAACAAGCTCCAATCTTCACCTGCAACTACCAACGCTATAAGAGGGGCTGAGCAAAGCGGTAACATAGCCAAACAACGGTTTGCTAGGACAAGGTGGGTTAGAGGCTTGGCTTAACAATATGGGAGGCATGATAAGCAAGTGGTAGGTATCGCAGCATAGGCATAGCAAAAGAGTGAGCATCTAGCAAGCAAAGATAGAAGTGATTTCGAGGGTATGGTCATCTTGCCTGCTGATACGTCTCCAACGTATCTATAATTTTTGATTGCTCCATGCTATATTATCTACTGTTTTGGGCAATATTGGGCTTTATTTTCCACTTTTATATTATTTTTGGGACTAACCTATTAACCGGAGGCCCAGCCCAGATTTGTTGTTTTATGCCTATTTCAGTGTTTCGAAGAAAAGGAATATCAAACGGAGTCGAAACGGAATGAAATCAACTGGAGAAGTTATTTTTGGAAGGAAACCTACCGGATAGACTTGGAACCTACGTCAGAAGATGAAGGAGGAGCTCACGAGGGTAGGGGCGCGCCCCCTGCCTCGTGGCCCCCCCTTCGTTCCACCGACGTACTCCTTTCACCCATATATACCCACGTATCCTAAAACTTCTAGAACGGAAATTAGATCGGGAGTTCCGCCGCCAGAAGCCTCCGTAGCCACCGAAAGCCAATCTAGACCCGTTCCGGCACCCTGCCGGAGGGGGAAATCCCTCTCCGATGGCCATCTTCATCATCCCGGTGCTCTCCATGACGAGGAGGGAGTAGTTCTCCCTCGGGGCTGAGGGAATGTACCAGTAGCTATGTGTTTGATCTCTCTCTCTCTCTCGTGTTCTTGATTTGGCACGATCTTGATGTATCGCGAGCTTTGCTATTATAGTTGGATCTTATGTTTCTCCTCCCCCTCCTCTCTCTTGTAATGAATTGAGTTTCCCCTTTGAAGTACTCTTATCGGATTGAGTCTTTAAAGATTTGAGAACACTTGATGTATGTCTTACCGTGCGTATCTGTGGTGACAATGGGATATCACGTGATTCACTTGATGTATGTTTTGGTGATCAACTTGCGGGTTCCGCCCATGAACCTATGCATAGGGGTTGGCACACGTTTTCATCGTGATTCTCCGGTAGAACTTTGGGGCACTCTTTGAGGTCCTTTGTGTTGGTTGAATAGATGAATCTGAGATTGTGTGATGCATATCGTATAATCATACCCACGGATACTTGAGGTGACATTGGAGTATCTAGGTGACATTAGGGTTTTGATTGATTTGTGTCTTAAGGTGTTATTCTAGTACGAACTCTAGGGTTGTTTGTGACAGTTATAGGAATAGCCCAACGGGTTGATTGAAAAGAATAACTTTGAGGTGGTTTCGTACCCTACCATAATCTCTTCGTTCGTTCTCCGCTATTGGTGACTTTGGAGTGACTCTTTGTTGCATGTTGAGGGATAGTTATGTGATCCAATTATGTTATTATTGTTGAGGGAACTTACACTAGCGAAAGTATGAACCCTAGGCCTTGTTTCCTAGCATTGCAATACCGTTTACGCTCACTTTTATCATTAGTTACCTTGCTGTTTTTATATTTTCAGATTACAAAAACCATTATCTACCATCCATACACCACTTGTATCACCATCTCTTCGCCCAACTAGTGCACCTATACAATTTACCATTGTATTGGGTGTGTTGGGGACACAAGAGACTCTTTGTTATTTGGTTGCAGGGTTGCTCGAGAGAGACCATCTTCATCCTACGCCTCCTACGGATTGATAAACCTTAGGTCATCCACTTGAGGGAAATTTGCTACTGTTCTACAAACCTCTGCACTTGGAGGCCCAACAACGTCTACAAGAAGAAGGTTGTGTAGTAGACATCAAGCTCTTTTCTGGCGCCGTTGCCGGGGAGGTGAGTGCTTGAAGGTATATCTTTAGATCTTGCAATCGAGTCTTTTAGTTTATTGTTTTATCACTAGTTTAGTTTATAAAAGAAAACTATAAAAAATGAAATTGAGTTTGTCTCATACGCTTCACCTTTTTAATATCTTTCGTGAGTATGATGGAAAGGAAAATTGTGCTCAAGTACTAGAAGAAGAAATCTATAAAATGTTTGGCACTAAATCTTTGAATGATGAGCATGATTGCAATGTTGTTAGTATGAATTCTTTGAATACCCATGATGCTGATGATGATTGCACTAGTTATGATGAAAATGCCTCCTATAAACATGTCAATTTTTGTGGAGTGCATGTTTGCAAGTACACACCAAATAGGGAAGATAGATATTGCAAGAGGCATAAGTACTTAGAAACCAAATTGTTGCAAGAAGAGCTAGATGAATGTGCTGAAAATTTATCTTTTCTTAGCCCTACTTGTGAACTTTGCAATGAACGTGATCATTTTAGTACCCGATGCAAATTGTTTCATGAGCGTATCGTGTCCAAAAATTGTGATGACTTGATTTCCCTTGCACATCATAATGAACTTAGTTTGCTCTTGGGTTATGAAGAAATTAAACGTAGAACTAAGGATATTCCAAAATTTGCCCTTGATAAAGTTCTTCATTTTGATCTAGAGGAAATTTATATGTATTGCGCGGTGAATTGCATTGAAAATCCTTATATTGCCAATTACATAAAGAAAAGAAAACAAATAGAAGATGAAGAGAATACTAATGAGAGGGAAGAGACTTCCCAATATCCTCCTATTATTTCTTATGATGAATCAGGTAACGAGGAGGAGCCTCCTATTCAACCAATCTCATTAATAAGGAGCCCCAAAAAGAGGATTGAACCCACACATGATGTGGTGAAGAAGAAGAAAAGAAAAAGGAAGAGAGGTAAAAAGATGTCTCTCCCAAATAATGCTGCCCCTATTACTATTGTGCCTCATGAAAATATAATTGTGGAAGATAATGATACTTCGTATGATCTCGAAAATCTTTTTGGCACTTGCTTGGAAGAATATGATAATTGCTATACTATTGGTGCTATCCATACTATTAATTATGAGAGTGATTATGCTTACGATATGAAAAGGCCCAAGCTTGGGGATGCTATGTTTGATGAAGATGATGTTTTTGAGAATATATTTGCTGCAATTAATGTTTGTCCTAAGCTTGGGGATGCTACGCTTAATGAAGATGATATTTTTAGTCTCCCAAGTTTTGATATGCAAATTTATAATGATGATAGCATGCCTCCTACCTATGATGATTATTGTGATGATACTTATGCTATAAAAAGTAGTGATTATATTTATAAAACTTGTCATGATTATGATTACCCCTTCTCTGAACATTACTCTTTTAATGTGGAAACAATTTATTTTATTCAAGTCTCTTATGATACTCCCACTATTTCGAATGGGAAGAATTTTGCTTATGTGGAGAGTAGTAAATTTTCTATGCTTGTAGATCATGAAAAGAATGCTTTAGGTGCCGGTTATATTGTTGAATTCATTCATGATGCTACTGAAAATTATTATGAGGGAGGAACATATGCTTGTAGGAATTGCAATAATATCAAGTTTCCTCTCTATGTACTTAAAATTTTGATGTTATGCTTGTTTTACCTTCCTATGCTAGTTGATTATTGTTCCCACAAGTTGTTTGATCACAAAATCCCTATGCATAGGAAGTATGTTAGACTTAAATGTGCTAGTCATATTCTTCATGATGCTCTCTTTATGTTACAATTCTTATCTTTTATGTGAGCATCATTGAAATCATCATGCCTAGATAGCGGCGTTAAACGATAGCGCTTGTTGGGAGGCAACCCAACTTTATTTTTGTTCCTTGCCTTTTGTTCCTGTTTAGTGATAAATAATTCATCTAGCCTCTGCTTATATGTGGTTTTATGCTTTTAATTACTGTTTATGCCAAGTAGAACCTTTGGGAAGACTTTGGGAAAGTCTTGTTGATCATGTTGTAAAAAAACAGAAACTTTAGCGCTCACGAGAACTACTGCCATTTTTATTTGGAGAGCGCTATTTAATTAATTCTTTTTGAAGATGATTAATAGATAAATTACGCAGGTCCAGAAAGTTATTTGAGAATTTTATGAGTTCCAGAAGTATACGTTTGATCCAGATTACTACAAACTGTTCTGTTTTTGACAGATTCTGTTTTTCGTGTGTTGTTTGCTTATTTTGATGAATCTATGGCTAGTAAAAGAGTTTATAAACCATAGAGAAGTTGGAATACAGTAGGTTTAACACCAATATAAATAAAGAATGAGTTCATTACAGTATCTTGAAGTAGTGTTTTGTTTTCTTTCGCTAACGGAGCTTACGAGTTTTCTGTTAAGTTTTGTGTTGTGGAGTTTTCAAATTTGGGTAAAGATTCGATGGACTATGGAACAAGGAGTGTTAAGAGACTAAGATTGGGGATGCCCAAGGCACCCCAAGGTAATATTCAAGGATAGCCAAGAGCCTAAGTTTGGGGATGCCCCAGAAGGCATCCCCTCTTTCGTCTTCGTTCATCGGTAACTTTACTTGGAGCTATATTTTTATTCACCACATGATATGTGTTTTGCTTGGAGCGTCAATTTATTTTGTTAGGATTTTATTTCCGTTATTTAGAAAAAAAAATTCATATTTTATTTCAATAAAAGTGGCATTGATAGCCTTTACTATGCCTATTTTAGAAGTCCACATGTTGTTGTTTGAAAACAGAAAGTTTACCACTGTTGCAATAATTCCCTAGAAAAGTCAGAATGTGATAAAATGTTGAAATCTTTTGCATATTAAGATCTGATAAATTTACTACAGTGGGAATTTTCTTTCATAATTTTTGGAGCTAGGGAAGTATGGATGTTGCATCATTCTTTACAGACTATCCTGTTTAGGCAGATTGTTGTTATGTTTGCATTGTTTGCATATGTTTGCTTCTTTAATGATTCTATTTGAGGATAGGACTATTAGATATGCAGAGGCATTTAGTATGCAATGTTGAATAATAATTTTAGTGATTTGCTACAGTAGAGTATGATAAGGTTTTTGCAATGGTTTATACTAACTTATCTCACGAGTCCTTGTTGAGTTTTGTGTGGATGAAGCTTTTGAGATTTAGGGAGACCGTGATATGAGAGGAATTAAGGAGACACAAAAGCTCAAGCTTGGGGATGCCCAAGGCATCCCAAGATAATATTTTAAGAAGTCTCAAGCATCTAAGCTTGGGGATGCCCCGGTTGGCATCCCACCTTTCTTCTTCAACAACTATCGGTTAGTATCGGTTGATCCTAAGTTTTTTGCTTCTTCACATGATGTCTGCCATTCTTAGAATGTCATTTTATTTTGCTTTGTTTGCTGTTTGAATAAAATACCAAGATCTGAAATTATTAAATGTTAGAGAGTCTTCACATAGTTGCATAATTATTCGACTACTCATTGATCTTCACTTATATCTTTCGGAGTAGTTTGTCGTTTGCTCTAGTGCTTCACTTATATCTTTTTAGAGCATGGTGGTAGTTTTATTTTATAGAAATAGATGAACTCTCATGCTTCACTTATATTATTTTGAGAGTCTTAAATAGCATGATAATTTGCTTAAAATCCTAATATGCTATGTATACAAGATTAATAATAAAATTCTCTTATGAGTGTTTTGAATACTAAGAGAAGTTTGATGCTTGATGATTGTTTTGAGATATGGAGGTAATAATATCAAAGTCGTGCTAGTTTAGTAGTTGTGAATTTGAGGAATACTTGTGTTGAAGTTTGCAAGTCCCGTAGCATGCACGTATGGTAAACGTTATGTAACAAATTTGAAACATGATGTGTTATTTGATTGTCTTCCTTATGAGTGGCGGTCGGGGACGAGCGATGGTCTTTTCCTACCAATCTATCCCCCTAGGAGCATGCGCGTAATGCTTTGGTTTTTGATGGCCTGTAGATTTTTGCAATAAATATATGAGTTCTTTATGACTAATGTTGAGTCCATGGATTATACGCACTCTCACCCTTCCATCATTGCTAGCCTCTTCGGTACCGTGCATTGCCCTTTCTCACATTGAGAGTTGGTGCAAACTTCGCCGGTGCATCCAAACCCCGTGATATGATACGCTCTTTCACACATAAACCTCCTTATATCTTCCTCAAAACAGCCACCATACCTACCTATTATGGCATTCCCATAGCCATTCCGAGATATATTGCCATGCAACTTTCCATCATTCCATTCATCATGACACATTCATCATTGTCATATTGCTTAGCATGATCATGTAGTTGACATAGTATTTGTGGCAAAGCCACCGTTCATAATTCTTTCATACATGTCACTCTTGGTTCATTGCATATCCCTGTACACCGCCGGAGGCATTCATATAGAGTCATACTTTGTTCTAGTATCGAGTTGTAATCATTGAGTTGTAAATAAATACAAGTGTGATGATCATCATCCAATAGAGCATTGTCCCAAAAAAAAGAGAGAAAGGCCAAAGAAAAAAAGAAGGCCCAAAAAATATAAAAAAATAAAAAAATAAAATAAAAAGGGGCAATGCTACTATCCTTTTACCACACTTGTGCTTCAAAGTAGCACCGTAATCTTCATGATAGAGAGTCTCTTGTTTTGTCACTTTCATATACTACTGGGAACTTTTCATTATAGAACTTGGCTTGTATATTCCAACAATGGGCTTCCTCAAAATGCCCTAGGTCTTCGTGAGCAAGCAAGTTGGCTGCACACCCACTTAGTTTCTTTTGTTGAGCTTTCATACATTTATAGCTCTAGTGCATCCGTTGCATGGCAATCCCTACTCCTTGCATTAACATCAATCGATGGACATCTCCATAGCCCATTGATTAGCCTCGTTGATGTGAGACTTTTTCCTTTTTGTCTTCTCCACATAACCCCCCTCATTATATTCTATTCCACTCATAGTGCTATATCCATGGCTCGCGCTCATGTATTGCGTGAAAGTTTATGAGTTTGAGATTACTAAAGTATGAAACAATTGCTTGGCTTGTCATCGGGGTTGTGCATGATGAGAGCATTCTTGTGTGACGAAAATGAAACATGACTAAACTATATGATTTTGTAGGGATGAACTTTCTTTGGCCATGTTATTTTGAGAAGACATGATTGCTTAGTTAGTATGCTTGAAGTATTATTATTTTATATGAACTTTTGTCTTGAATCTTTCGGATCTGAATATTCATACCACAATTAAAAAGAATTACATTGAAATTATGCCAACTAGCATTCCACATCAAAAATAATCTTTTTATCATTTACCTACTCGAGGACGAGCAGGAATTAAGCTTGGGGATGCTTGATACGTCTCCAACGTATCTATAATTTTTGATTGCTCCATGCTATATTATCTACTGTTTTGGGCAATATTGGGCTTTATTTTCCGCTTTTATATTATTTTTGGGACTAACCAATTAACCGGAGGCCCAGCCCAGATTTGTTGTTTTATGCCTATTTCAGTGTTTTGAAGAAAAGGAATATCAAACGGAGTCGAAATGGAAAAAAATAAACTGGAGAAGTTATTTTTGGAAGGAAACCTACCGGATAGACTTGGACCCTACGTCAGAAGATGAAGGAGGAGCTCACGAGGGTAGGGGTGCGCCCACCCCCCTGGGGCGCGCCCCCCTGCCTTGTGGCCCCCCCTTCGGTCCACCGACGTACTCCTTTCACCCATATATACCCATGTATCCTAAAACTTCCAGAACGGAGATTAGATCGGGAGTTCCGCCGCCAGAAGCCTCTGTAGCCACCGAAAGCCAATCTAGACCCGTTCCGGCACCCTGCCGGAGGGGGCAATCCCTCTCCGGTGGCCATCTTCATCATCCCGGTGCTCTCCATGACGAGGAGGGAGTAGTTCTCCCTCGGGGCTGAGGGAATGTACCAGTAGCTATGTGTTTGATCTCTCTCTCTCTCTCTCGTGTTCTTGATTTGGCACGATCTTGATGTATCGCGAGCTTTGCTATTATAGTTGGATCTTATGTTTCTCCTCCCCCTCTTCTCTCTTGTAATGAATCGAGTTTCCCCTTTGAAGTAATCTTATCGGATTGAGTCTTTAAAGATTTGAGAACACTTGATGTATGTCTTTCCGTGCGTATCTATGGTGACAATGGGATATCACGTGATTCACTTGATGTATGTTTTGGTGATCAACTTGCGGGTTCCGCCCATGAACCTATGCATAGGGGTTGGCACGCGTTTTCGTCGTGATTCTCTGGTAGAACTTTGGGGCACTCTTTGAGGTCCTTTGTGTTGGTTGAATAGATGAATCTGAGATTGTGTGATGCATATCGTATAATCATACCCATGGATACTTGAGGTGACATTGGAGTATCTAGGTGACATTAGGGTTTTGATTGATTTGTGTCTTAAGGTGTTATTCTAGTACGAACTCTAGGGTTGTTTGTGACACTTATAGGAACAGCCCAACGGATTGATTGGAAAGAATAACTTTGAGGTGGTTTCGTACCCTACCATAATCTCTTCGTTCGTTCTCCGTTATTGGTGACTTTGGAATGACTCTTTGTTGCATGTTGAGGGATAGTTAGGTGATCCAATTATGTTATTATTGTTGAGGGAACTTACACTAGAGAAAGTATGAACCCTAGGCCTTGTTTCCTAGCATTGCAATACCGTTTACGCTCACTTTTATCATTAGTTACCTTGCTATTTTTATATTTTCAGATTACAAAAACCATTATCTACCATCCATATACCACTTGTATCACCATCTCTTCGCCGAACTAGTGCACCTATACAATTTACCATTGTATTGGGTGTGTTCGGGACACAAGAGACTTTGTTATTTGGTTGCAGGGTTGCTCGAGAGAGACCATCTTCATCCTACGCCTCCTACGGATTGATAAACCTTAGGTCATCCACTTGAGGGAAATTTGCTACTGTCCTACAAACCTCTGCACTTGGAGGCCCAACAACGTCTACAAGAAGAAGGTTGTGTAGTAGACATCACCTGCAAAGTTCTCCAAGAAGAACGGAAGCTTGAACCTCGTAAACGTACTCAATGGGCTCCTCAAACACGAAATCATCTCCCGGCTCTACCCAAGCAAGAACAACAATCAAAGGGAGACACAATCAACCACATGCAATGCTCAAGCAACATGATGCAAAACATGGAAGGATATGAGGGATGCGGTATGTGATGCATATGCATGATTTGGAAAGGAATGATTGAACCTGGCCTCAACTTGGAAAACCAAGAGTGCCACTGGAAAGGTGAGTTGATTTCGGTCGAAATCGATATAAAGATCACCGGAATCGGATGCACGGTTTGGAAATGGCAAGCAAAACAAAAATGACACTGATCTGCGATAAACAACAAGTAGCCTTCTAAATGCATCAAGATAAATAAGCTACTGCACTCAAACATAGCAAAAAAATACATGGCAGAGATCCACTCAAGATGCTTGACAAAAGATGAACACTGAGCTATGGCTAATTCACTCAATAACAGGTTCAAACAAGCATGGCAAAAGTGCAAAAGATAACAGGTTTCAGACTTAGTGAAATTGACAGCATGTCAGGAATTTAATATCAAGAAGCAATGTTTAAAGCATGATAACTACATGTTACAGGAACATATCATGGAAAAGAAAGGCATGGAATAAAGCTACTCAAAGCATACAACAAAAGTCCCTTAGTGACCATGAGCCAAAAGGGATCAGAAAATACAATTGCAAGCATGTGAACATAGCAAAAACATAAACAGATTTAGACTTAGTGAAAAACTGAAGCATGGCAAAACAGATAACGAGTAGGCATATTTACGAGCTCGATGCACTCACTACAAGGTATTTCATGACAAACTAAGTATACACCCAGCAAATAGACATGGCATAGAAGCTAGACATGACAAGAACAACATCATAACATGCACGGATCAACTACAACAAGCTCGGCAAAATTGCTAAACATGTTAACAAAATGCCAGAAACATTTTATAGCAAAAGTAGAGCTCGATTGAGTCAAGTTAGGGTGCTCCATAATTGCAAACAAAGACATGAATGGTTAGAGCACCATAATATCTACAAAACATCCTTACTGATCATGCTCAAAAGAGGCACGGATCACTAGGAATCAACATGAACATATGGCTTAAAAATAAGGACAGGACAGAGACTTAGTGAAATTCCCTGAAATCAGCAACATTGAGTAAGCTACTTTGCATGCTTGTGCTAGTCACCACAAAGATCACAAAAATACATGGCATACACCCCTGTAAAGATGGCATGGCATTCTACAAAACACATGTAGAGCTCAGGATCATAGCATGCACACATTAATCATGGCAAAAATGACAAAAATGCATTTGCTGTAACAGATCTGAAATTATCATCACATAGCCCTCTTTCAATAGCATTTCGGGCATCAAGATGAGCTCGAATAAAAATGATGCAATGAGATGAAATAATGTACTCGTCGAGATGAACATTTCGATATGCTACACGTCCAAAACGGAGCCACATGTGCAAAGATATGATGCGATGAAATTGCCTAAAGATTACTGGGATTTCGTGAAATCTCAGGAAAAAGAATGAGCGCTGGATTGCAAAACGGACAACGGGAAAAATGTTCGGATGCATGAGACGAACAAGTGTGCAAATGAAATGCACATGATGACATGATATGAAATGCATGACACGCAGGCACATGACAAGGCAACACAGCGAATAACTGGAAGACACCTGGCCCATCGGTCTCGGGGCGTTACAGCCCAGCCCGTAAAAAGTTTTACAGGTGGCCCATAAGCCGCCCTCAATTCCTCCATATATTTGCGGGTGTGGGGCATTTTAGGGTTCCCGTCCCGCAATCCTCCTAGCCACCTCCGCCGCAAAAATCATCCTTCGGCGACAAATCCTCACACCTCTGACGATGTTATGCAACGTATTTGACCACCTGATCTTACTGGAGATGGCGTCCGCGGGTTCCGGGCATGGAGGTGGCGGGGTGTTTGGCGACCGCAGTGGGTTCGGGTGTCGCGGGGGGTTTGGCGGTCACGGTGGGTTCGACGGCCGCAAGCGGCAACGACGACGATGAGGCCGACAGCTCCTCCTTCCCCCTCCCATGTCGGAGAGGCGCAGGGAGCAAGCGCGCACCCGCAGCACCGAAGTGCCAGCAGGGGCAACTTTCTGTCGCCTCGGGCGGCTCTTCGGTCCGTCCATCCAGCGCCTCCGGGCGGCCGAGCGCGCCTGGTGGGAGGCGAAGGAGGCCGCCGCCGCCGGAGATGCAGTTGCGGTCGCGCGCGTGCCGACGCTTCTGGAGGAGTACCAACTCACCTCGACCCTCTCCGGCATGCTCATCCACCACACCCTCCACGACAACGAGCCCCCGTCCCGTAATGGCGACTCCGGCGACGACGGCTAGGAGTAGATGCTAGTATGACTTATCTAGTTTAGTAGCTCAAGGTTGAACTATCTATCGGGGTGCTATATGCAGAACTATCTTACTTAGAACGCCTCGAGTAATCGACCCGTTTCCCAAGCAGAGTCTCGCGAAACCTTCCCTCTTTACCTTCAATTACATCTGAAAGTGATTTGTATACTTTATTGTGACCATCCCTTGTCGGTTGCCCGCGACATCATTCCCGTACTCTTTCTTTTTTAAGGAAAAAAGGGCTATAGTATCTCGTATTTTTAATGCTCTCTAATTCTACCAGAATTCCTATAAGAATTTGTTAGGAGTAAATTCTTTGAACTGATTGATCCATGGCCTTAGGGCGGAATCCCTTTTTAACTCTTGATGATCTTTGTTGTGAACTAGATGTTTCAAATCGAGTGGGAATCCGACGACATTTAACGGTATCTGTTTTGCCGATCCGTCCGCCGTTGCGCAATTCTTTTTACAGAATACTGTAAACGAAATTTATAAGATGGCGGTACACATCTGCTAGAAATGCTCTTAGATTCTTTTTAAGTAGGTACTGATTGTAATGCTCTTTAAATTTACCAGCTGAATCCATCCTTTTTGCTCCTCTTCCGCCGCCACCCCTGCTAGGGTTACAACGAACGAGATGTCGACGACGGGGGCAGGAGCGGAGGCGGAGGTAGACGACGCCTATCACCTCGTCTTCAACTCGAAGGACTTCTCCGACCGGGAGCTTCGGGTAGAGGTCGTCGGCCGGGACAACGACGCGCCCGGCGCCGGAGGCTCACTTCCCCGCCGCAAGCGCCGCCGCGAGGAGGACGAAGGTGCGTACATAGCCACCCAGCAGCCCAGGCCTCCGCGGTTGCGTTGCGTGCACATCGTAATTAGTCTTCCCATTCGAACAGTGCTTAAAGGTAATCAATTTAGGTTTAGGCCCTTCAATTAGTAAGTTCCCCACAAACCCAAGATGAATCGATTGCAGATTTAACCCGACGAAGCAATTAACAAATTAGTATATGTTCACAATGCGTCAGCCTTAGATAAAAGGGACAAGGTGATCAATTATTTCACATCTTTCACAACAAAAATGTATGTGGGGAAATTTGGTTCATCGCCTGCTACATCGAATCTTCCAACTGCTATCTCTCTGACTGTAACATCAAAAGGTCCAAAACAAATACAACAGATTATTGTCCATATGCTATTGCCTTGTTGACTGCATGTCTGCATACTTGGAATATGAAGAAATAGTTTCATGATTATCTCAGCAAGTGTGTTCCACATTTCAGGTCAACACTAGCCTTTAGTTCACCTCTATTATTTCTCATGATCACTTACTGTTTAGTATGAATACATGTGAATTGTGGTACGCAATTGGTATGTCGGTACTGTAGTGGCAATCCGTTGCTCATCTTTGGTTGCCTGTTAATTTCATACAAACATTATGAGTGGTCTGTTTTTTTTTTACCTTTGTTACTTGGGTTCAGTATACTCGAATAGAATCCTTGGAGTAACATTTATGATTACTTTAGCATGCTTATTATGCTTGATGCAACTCATTGAGTATCTTGGTTTTCATGATGTTTAACATTATCCACATTTCTCAAGGTCAGGGTTGATTAAATGAACTGGCGCACATTGAGAAGACATTTTCAACAGCAAAAAACTTATCTAGTAATTCTGTTATGTGTCTTCTGTTTCTTCTCCCCTAGTTTTGCATGATTCTCTATATTTATCTGACCTCGGTATTTTACAGGTGATGATGGAGAAGATATCGACTCTTCTTATTGTGACGAGTCCACCAGTTTTACGAGTCGAGACCATATATATCAGCTCAGCGATTCTTTCTATAAAAAGTAATTTCTTCTTCAAGGTAATTCCGAGATCTTCTGAAATGCATTTGTTCTGTAATCAATTAACTCGTCTTTCTTATAAGCTTCATGCTTCTTAGCTTTTCTCAAATGGCATGAAAGAATCTGGCCAGAGACAGGCAACACTTAGAATTGCTGATTCAGGTAACTCAAGTGTATGGTGTATCTTCTTATAACTGATAGTTCTAGTTTGTTATTGTCATTGTATTTTTTTATTTTTTAAATAAAATTGTTGATTAGTATAGAGAGGCCTATTTCATAGTTTCCTGCCACACTTTTCTACTTTGATATGAATTGTCTCTCGTTACCTTTATAAACTTTTGCTCCAAATGATTACGGGTTTCCCTAATGGATTATTGGAAATCAATGGTCATACTTAATAATCATGCAGGCAAAAAACAAAAAACAGATACCCCTTCTTTTTTGTACCCCTTTACTTAACTGTTACAGTGTGAGATTTTTGGACTGTTTCATTGATCCTTTATGCCTCCTTGCCCTTATTTCTTACTTGGAACAGAGTACAAGGCTTTCATGGAGCTTTTACATTTTATGTACAGTGGCAAGTTCACATCAACTGAGCCCACTCTGTTGGTTGATATCCTGATGGCTGCTGACAAATTTGAGGTTGTCTCTTGCATGAAGCTTTGCGGTCAGCAGCTCATAGACCTGCCTATGACCCCAGAATTGGCAGTGAGGTGCCTAGATCTCCCATGTTCCATTTCAGTTGCAACTGACCTGATAGAGGCAGCCAAGAAATTCCTTGCAAACAGATACAAGAATTTCCTGTCAACAAAGTAAGTAACCCCTGGATTGAGATACTTTTTTTTCCTTCTTTCATGCGGACATTGCTGTCATAAAATCATTATCTGCCTCATTTCAGGTTTCAGGATGAACTTATGAGAATCCCTCTCCCTGGGATTTTGGCCATCTTATCAAGGAATCACCCTGGTGTTGCATCTGAAGAATCCGTCTATGACTTCGTTCTTAGGTGGGCCCACTTCCAGTACCCAAATTTAGAAAGAAGACACAAGATTTTGAGTTCAAGTTTACTTCCGCTGGTGCCACTAGTGCGTAATATGACCAATGCCATCCTAATTGATCAGCCTTCTTGTATAATGAACTTTACCCGTCAGGATTGATACGCTCGCCACCGTTCTATTGTGCGGGGCATGGTTTCTTCCTCTTGGCGATCTGTAAAAGGAACTATTTTTGCCTCTCAATAAAGAAGCTAGATGACAAGGGGCCAGTAAGGGGGACAATAGATTATGAGATTGAGGTAAAGAGGAGACCGTCCCTGGAGTTTCGCTCCTTGTGGAGGCGCACCACCACCAGCACCGATAATAGACAAATTCTTGGATGCAGGATTCCTTGGGCGGAGGTCAGTCCTGATGATAGCCCCTTCTTCGTCGACGACAAACTCCATCTGCGAGTTCATGTGAAGATAACTCCATAGTCATAGCGATCAATGCATTAGCCGCTAGGGTGTTGTGCCTCGCTCGAGTCTCTTCCTGTTTCTGCGAGCAAGGAGAAGCCCCTGTTCTATTAACATATGAAAAAGGGACATTTACATCTATGCCCCTAATTTGCGCCCACTCTTAGATTTACCCCTAATTTCAAAGCCTGCTCAAATTTGCCCCTCCGCCGTTAGGTGCACTTACAGAAATACCCTTTTGTGCCATTACCGTCCGGTCAAAGTATGTCAAAGCCGGTCAAAGGGCTTTGACTGTCCTGAAAAAAATAGCAAAAAAATTCTAAAAAATCTGAAAATTTGTGGGATCAAAGATACTCAGGTATGCAAGGTGCGTGCAAAGTTTCGTGCTGTTTGTACATTCCAGGAGCTCGTGTCAGAGGAAAAACAATAAATATGTATGCTTGTGAACAATAAATTCAAAAAAATAGCAAGAAAATTCAAAAAAATATGAAATTTTTTGGCATCAAAGAGGCTCGGGTGTCTGCAAGCTGCATGCAATTTTTTGTTGTGTTTGGACATTGGAGGGGCTTGTGGAGAAAAAAAACAAAATTTTCCTCGGGAAAAAACTTGGGAAAAAATAACTATTTTGTTTTTTTCTTGCTAGAGCTCCTCGCATGTCATTTGATCACAAAAACTTGCAAGCACCTTGTGCACCCAAGCCATTTTGATGCCAAAAAAATTCACATTTTTTAAAATTTTCTTGCTATTTTATTTCAAATTTATTGTTCACAAGCGTGCAGATTAACTGTTTTTCCTCGCCACGAGCTCCTGGAATGTCCAAATAGCACGAAAATTTGCACACACCTTGGGCACATGGGTATCTTCGGTCTCACAAAATTTTAGATTTTTTAGATTTTTTTTTGCTATTTTTTTCAGGACGGTCAAACTATAAGGGTACCTAACGGCGGAGGGGCAAATTTGAGTAGGCTTTCGAATTAGGGGTATATCTGATTAGGTGGTTCGAGTTAGGGACAGAAATGCAAATGGCCCTATGAAAAAACCTGAACAGTCAATGTGTACTTTGCTGTAAGTTGGCTGGCATATATTGCCGAATGCTGATGACCTCTTCCGATGGACTTGCAACATTATGTGATCATCTGTTCATGGTTATCTTTGGACATTTTTTAGTTCATACTCCATGGCAGTTGATAAATTTCTTAACAATGTGTGCCCCCCAGGAAAGAATGCTGCTGTATATATTGTTCAATGTTGACGGGTCTGTGGCTTGCAATGTGTGCTCCCTGGAAACAGGAACTTTCACAACATATGCCTGCAGGACGAAAATGCATTTCAGCCGTATTTCAGAGTTCACCTTGGAAGAAACTCTCAGCCATGGGCGTGGTGTGTGATTCACTATAAAGAAGGGCAATAAACCGGTACTTCGAAAAAAATAAGGATGCTGGATACTGCTTGTTCATCACACTGAAGTGCAATGTGTAACCTAACTTTCTTTCCCTGCAGTTTCGTACATTAACAGTGCTCTAACACAATGATTTATGTACATTAATTCATAATCGCGAACCAGCTTGTGGTTGGATGGTGATATCCTCGGTCCATCAGGGTTTAAGTCCTGATGCTCGTATTTATCCGGCCGGCTCTGTCTTTTGGAGATGTTCATAGAGATAAGGTGTGCGCGTGTGCCTTCATAAGGGTGGGTGTATGCGCATATATATGAGCGCTTGTTCAAAAAATCCATAATCTATAATAACTTGTGACTGTGAACAGTATCATCTCTCTCAATTGCCTTCCTACTTTTAAACAAAGGAGGGCATTGTACCTCCCTAACTTGCTTCCTTACATTCAGAAGAAGATCCGCTTCCATTAAGGATCTATTTCAGTCCCAAATGTCTGGACAGTCCAGTCCATACACATTTTTACCCATTCAAAGAGGACCACATATCCGGCTAGACTGTTTGGATTGTCCGGCCCCAAATAGAGAGGTGGAGTAGGGGAGTTCGTTCGTCCGTCACGTCGGATCCGACAGCCCAGACCCACCCAAAACACTACCCAAACACCTTTGTTTGCTACTCCGCCTCTCTTCATGGGCCTGACCATGACCTCGGTGCTAAATCTACCTCATACACCACAAACCACCTCCACTGCCTGCCGCCGATGCAATGGATCTCACCGAACCGCCGGACCTGACCTTACGCAACATCTTTGAGGTGTCACCGCGCCCGCGCCCATAGCAGCCGCCGAGCCGAATACGGGGAGCATCAAATGCCAAGAGCCGCACAGAGAGTGAAGGCGTGGGTGTCCAGTGTGGTTGCGCGTGTGCGAGCTCCTCTCGCCCGCTATGCCGCCATGTCGATGGAGTTCTAAGTGCTCTAACACAATGCTTTATATACATTAATCGACAATCTATAATAATCTATGAAGAGTGTCATATATCTAATTTGCCTTCCCTATTTTAAGCAAGGAGGGCATTGTACCTCCCTAACTTGCCTCTTGTAAGTCAGAAGATCCATTTTTGTTAAGGAATCTCCAAGGAGGGCACCCATTCTGCTCCTAAATGTCTGGATAGTCCGGTCCGGGCACATTTTAAGCCATTGAACGCAAACAACATATTGGGCTAGACTTTCTGGATTGTTCGGCCTCAAATCGCAGGGTGTAGTGGGGGAGTTTACACGTCCGCCACGTCGGCTCTGACAGCATGGACCCACCCCAAAACACTACTCGTACCCCATTGTTTGCTACACCACCTCTCTTCCCACGCACGACCTTCTGGCCAAATCCACATTGGACGCTGCAACACCACATATGTTCCCAACCGCTACCGTAATGGATCTCGCCAGACCAATGGACCCGACCCTACCCAGCATCTTGGATGTGCCGCAAGCCAAATATGAGGAGCTTCAAATACCAAGAGCGGACCACGAGAGGCACGGGTGCCCGGTGTGGTGTCGTGAGTGCGAGATCCTCTCGCCCGATATGTCGGCATGCCGATTGCACTTGGACATGCGAGGAGAGACATATTCTACCTCAGTTGAACCTCTCAATAAAAGAACACATATGGGAGCCCTAACCCCAAAACCACCATGGACTCCCCCTAGCGTCTCTCCTCGCTGCCGCTGTCACCGGTCGTCGTCCTGGTGGTAGCGGCGCACCCTGCTTCCAAACGTATGTAGGCACTCCAAGTGCGTCTCACGCATGAGATTCACGTGGTGGAAGTTCGGCTTTGATTGTGCAGGCGGACGCGGTCCGCACGGGTGCATGCAGTGGGACGCTGGTGGGGAAGCAGCCATAGGTGGGGCACCGACCGGTGGCGAGTGATTGAGCTAGACACCCAAGTGTTCGTACAATAACAAACTTTTTGTGTGTCATGTATTCACAAACATGTACTTCTCTCTAACCTAAAATCAAAAGTAAAATTCAGTAAAGGATTTTTCTTGGACCTTACCAAAATATACAAAATTTCAAAGATTTGGAAAATACACCCTTCGTAAAGATATATTTGATTTTATCTATAGATCTAAACGCTCTTATATTTCTTTATGGAGGGTGTATTTTCCAAATCTTTGAAATTACTGAATTTGATCTATTGAAATTCACTTAATTTTTTAATTTGATTTGAGTTGGACCCAAAATTTTGAGCATCAAGATATTTTGTTACCCACCAAAAGTTGAGAAACTTGGTCAAAAATTCGTTTCAAAAACTTGGTCCTTGGTGCGCAAGACCAACCCTACACAGAAGAGATAATTCCTTTTTTTCAGGGAGGAAGAGCGAATTCTTATTTGGCCCCTTATTTAAATGTGCTTCCTTAGTGCGCACAAACAAGACTTTCTTGCCTATTTGACATTACGTTTAAAATTTGTTCCCTATTTTGACATCTCATCCATTTTGGACACGAACGGTGTTAAGTGTGAAATGAAAAGATTTTGCCCCTGGTGTTGTATAGTGCTAAAAAAAAGACTAGTATTTGATACTCCCTCCGTTTCGAAATATAAGATGTTCTAACTTTTTTTTTGAATCAGATGTGTATAGACGTGTTTTAATGTGTTTATTTAATCATTTCAGTCCGTTTGTAGTCTATATTAAGATATCTAAAACATCTTATAATAGAACGGAAGGAGTAAAATGTCATATTTATGTGTGCTGCTAAACTTATTTTATTTTATATTCTGTGTGCTGCTAATTAAACCAGTCCTACGTCATTGATTTTATAAAATGTGGACTGGTTTAAATTTATTTTATTTTATATTCTGTGTGCTGCTAATTAATCCATACAATCCACAATTTATGTTCTGTGTGCTGCTAAATTTATTTTATTTTATATTCTGTGTGTTGCTAATTAATCCATACAATCCACAATTTATGTTCTGTGTGCTGCTAAATTTATTTTATTTTATATTCAGTGTGCTGCTAACTTTCGTCATATCTACTCCTGGAACTAATCCATCGCCAAAGAACACGTGAGCACCACACACGATTGTAATCACAATTGTACCTCCTAGGTGCGCGACTAATTGTCATACTCCCTTCATTTCAATGAATAGAGACATGCATGTGTTTTAAGTTTAAATTTGATCATCAATTTAATTTATTATATGTGGATTATATGTGACGAAAGTTTATCATTGATTTGTATTTGAAAGAAGTTTTCAGTGGTATGATTTAGGGTCACATAACTTATAACTAATTTGAAGTCAAAATTGAAATTTAAAAGGCATGCACACCTTATTCATTGGAATGTACTAGTGTAAAAACGCTACGAATGGAGTAGGTAGCAGACATGGTGTTAGACATCTGCAATCGTGGCGCCTCTGAGTCCGAACGTGAGCTCCGCGCAATCTGACGTGTGGTGAATGTCATCTGATTTTCTAAGCTACCGGAGGCGACAAGCACTGTCCTCTTCGACCATTGTGGAGGATTCCTGCTGATGGCGAGTTACTTGTTCCCAACGGTGGCGGTGCTCAAACGACATGATTGCTTTCTTTACTTAGATATAAATTGGTATCATTTCCACATAAAATCAGGACTTCATTGGTCGCTCCTTGTAACTATGTAATGTACTATTTTTCATCAATTTAGAAACTTTTAGGCCCGTGGGCCTTTCCCCCTAAAAATATCTTTTGTTGTACTCTGAAACATGGGTCCGGCCCAGGGCATGCCTCTACCTCGCTCGACACTAGTTCGATGCTAGCCTCGCCTGAAGCGAGCGCTATACTGGGCCAGCCCAGGCGTGTGGGAGGCCACTTCCTTGTCCTTTTTTCTACTTATTTTCACTTTTTTTGTTTTTTACTTTTCTTTATACTTCCAAATATTCTAAACATATATATTAGAAAATATATATTACGTATATTTTTTTAAAATGTTAGTCATGCATTTGGGAAAAAAATATGTATAGAAAAATGGTTCTGATGTATACAAAAAATGTACAACGTGTATGGAAAAAAGTAGACATGAAAATAAGTTTTTAAATCTGTTAATATTTGTTGGAAATGATAAATATGTATATGAGAAATGTTCCTGATGTAAAAGCAAATGTATAACATGAATTAAAAAATGTTCCTGATTTATGCCAAAAATATTGATTGTATATCGAATAAAATGTTGATAATATATTTCAATAAATGTTAAACATTTATAAAAATTGCTCCTAATGTATACCAAAAATGTTCAATGTGTATGAAAAAAGTAGTTATGAAACACACAAAAATTGAATAAGTGTTAATCATCTATTTCAAGAATGTTAAATGTGTACACAAAAATGTTACCGATGTATACAAAAAATGTAGAATGTGTATTAAAAACTTGACTATTAAAACATAAATTTTAAAAAGTGTTGATCATGTATAGAAAGATGCTAATCATATATTTCAAAAATGTTAAACATGCCTGAAAAAATGTTCCTGATATATACCGAAAATGTACAATGTTTATTTTTTTAATGTTAATCATGTATTTGAAAAATATTAAACATCCATAAAAAATGTTTTCTGATGTATACGTAAAATGTAAAAATTTGTATAAAAATGTAGACATGTGTTGAAGGCAAAAAAAGTGGTGAAAACCGAAGAAAGAAAGAAACACCTTAGAAACAAAGAAAAAAGAAAAACCCGAAGAAATCCGTGAAACCCCATGAGGAAACCAAGGAAAACAGAACAAACCAAAGGAAACTAAAAAATGATGAAAACTAATAAAGGAAAAAAACAATGAAAATGAATAAAATAGGAAAGAAAAGTAAAAAACCAACAAAAATGGAGAAAGGAACAAAAGAAAACCGAAGAAAAAGAAGAAGAAAAGAAAGAAAAAATCAATAAAAACTGGACTAAAACAAAGGAAATGATGAAAAAAATAAGAAAATAACGTAGAAAACTGCGAAGGCACAAAGAACACTGAAAGAAAAAAGAGAAGAAAAAAGAAAAAAAAAAAGAAAACCGGAGCAGAACCCACGAACCAAAGGATTGAGTGAAGAGAAGCTAGCGAGAAAAAAACAAAAATGGGCCGGCCCAGAAATAACGGGAAGAGGGAAACCCTCACGCGAGAGCTGCTTCCATCTCGTTTGAAGCGAGATATAGCTCTCGTGTCCAGTCCATGAGTAAATAGTTTTAGCCACATAGTATGCAGAAGCAAAATGGTCTTTCATGTCACACTTAATATTGTTAGTGGCCGAAGTGGATGGGATGTCACATAGGGAATAAGTTTTACACATTGTGTCAAATAAGGAAGAAATTTTCATTTGGGCCAAAAAGGAAGCACATTTTAAGAAAAGGCCAAATAAGAAATTTTGTTTATACGGAATTCCACCCTACACCCCTCCTTGGTATTTGAGTCGCCTCTCCCTTCTCTCTCCGCCGCCGGGCCGGCTATCTAGGGTTACACCCACCAGTGCTCCCAAAGGGCGGAGGTGGTGGAGGCGGCGGCGCACGCACATGGCCGAAGGTGAGGCACCAACCGGGCTGGTGACAGGGCCGGGGGAAGAGAAGACGGAGGCGGAGGTGGATGCGGGCTTCGAGTTCGCCTTCAATAACAAGGCCTTCTCCGACAGGGTCTTGCGGATAGAGGTCGTCGGCACTACCCGCAAGCGCCACCGCTATAAGGCTAAAGGTGCGTACATATCGGCACAGTAGTACCGTGCAACCCCATTAGTGTATCACTAGTAGATTACTGGTACCACACTACTCTAAGCACCCGATCTATGTGCGGATGTGTATGTATTTTCACCTGTCTGCATCAAAGTTATCGATCATATTATTATGTGCCTTTCTTTTGCAATCCAATTTCTCCCTCATGTATGCAAATTTGTCTTCTTTCATGTAATTATGACCTGGATTTATGGTGAATTTTCCACCTTATATGAGCAAGGAGGTGCGATGTTATTCTAAATGCAAGGGGGGTCTTTAAATACAAGGAGTGCAATTATAACAAATTCTAATAGAATCCTTGGGGTGACATTTATGATTGCTATTATGCTTGATGAATCTCAATGAGTGTCCAATTTTCCTGATATTTTATTTTTTCATGTGTATCTAAAGGTGATCAAATGAATCTGCACACATAGTGAATATGATGTTCCATACAATTTTAACAACAAAATCTTGTCTCGTAACTATGATATGTGCCTTCTTCTAGTTTTTTTATGTTTCTCTATATTTTTCTGAACTTGGCATTTTGCAGATAATGATGGAGAAGGTATTGACTCTTCTTGTGTTGTGATGGGTACGTCAGTGTTACGAGTCAAGACCATACATGTCAGTTCGGTGATCCTCGCCGCAAGAAGTTCTTTCTTTTTTAAGGTAATTCTGATGATCTGAAATGCATTTGGTTTATAATCAGTTGACTCATATTTCTGATAAGCTTCATGTTTCTTAGCTTTTCTCAAATGGCGCGAAAAAATCTGGTCAAAGACAGTCAAAAATTAGAATTGCTGATTCAGGTAACTCATGTGTACGGTATACTCTTCCTCATCTTATTATAACCGATGATTCTAGTATGCTGTTGTGATTGCATTATTTACTCATGTTTTTTAATTCAAGCAATGTGATTATTGTAGAGAGGCCTGTTTTAGAGTTTCCTGCCCCATTTTTCTACTTTGATAATGAACTAGCTATTCTCGTTTCCTCTACAGACTTTGCCTACCAAATGTATATTTTCTCAGGCTTTACAAGTTTACTCAATTGACTATTGGAAGTCAATGCTCATACTTAAATAGCTATCTCTTCTATTTTACACTCCCTCCATTCCGCAATATATGGTGCATATAGAATTTTTTTTCAAAAGTAAAACCTTGTAGACTTTGGCCATATAAATTGATGGAAATGTCAACACAAAAAATATCAAATAGATACAATATAAATTGTGCCTCATGACGTATATAATGATATTTATGTGGTATTTTAATTATAGATATTTTTATATATAAACTTGGTCAAAGTTCATGAAGTTTGACTTTTTGTAAAATATATACATGCAAAGTCATGAAGGGAAGGGGGGGGGGGGTCTAATTGTTACTGACTGAGATTTATTACAATGTTCCATCAATCTTTATGGCTCCTTGCTTTCATTTTTACTTGGAACAGAGGGAAATGCCTTTATGGAGCTTTTACGCTTTATGTACAATGGAAAGTTGAGACCAACAACCGAGTCCAGTCTTCTGGTTGATATCTTGATGGCTGCTGACAAATTTGATGTCGTTTCATGCATCAAGCTTTGCACTCAGCGGCTCATAGGCCAGCCTATGACCCTTGAATGTGCAGTGAGGTGCCTAGATCTGCCATGTTCCATTTCAATGGCAGCTGACCTATCAGAGGCAGCCAAGAAATTCCTTTCTGAAAGATACGAGAAATTCCTGTTAACAAAGTAAGTGACCCCATTGGATTGAGATACACTTTTCTTTTCTTGCTTTATTAGTGTACTTGTGGATATTGTTGTCACAAAATCATTATATGAAGGCATTACATGGTTTTGTTGCATTTCAAGTTCCAAGATGAATTGATGACGATTCCTCTCACTGGGATTGTAGCCATCTTATCAAGGAATCACCCTGGGGTTGCATCTGAAGAATCCGTCTATGACTTCGTGCTCAGGTGGGCCCATTTGCAGTACCCAAATTCAGAAGAAAGACACAAGATTTTGAGCTCAAGTTTACTTCCACTGGTGACACTAGGGCGTATCATGACCATTGCCATCCTAACTGACCAGTCATCTTGCGTAATTAACTTTAGTATAAAGCATGAGCACTGCCGCGGGCTCTTCCCATCAAGATCGATACGCTCGCCACCATTCTATTGTGCAGGGCAAGGTTTCTTCCTCTCGGCGCTCGCTAAAACTGAGCCATTCAACTTTTTTGGTCTCTTAATAAAGAAGCTAGAAGGCAATGGCCCACTAAGGGGGACAATAGATTATGAGATGGAGGTAACGGCAAGGCGGTCGTCAGAGTTTGCCTCCATATCGAGGCGCACCACCACCACCGACATTAGACAAGCTTTTGGATGCAGGATTCCTTGGTCGGAGATCAGTGCTGATGATAGCCCCTTCTTTGTCGACGACAATCTCCATCTGCGAGTTCGCATCAAGATTACGCCGCAGCCATAGTGATGCATGCATTTGCTCTGCTCTCTTTTGGTGACCGGAAATGTAGCGATGTAGCATGTGAACATCTACAGTTGGATGATGAAGGTTTCATTGTGTCGTGGACTCTTATTACCAGACGCATAACTGTCAAACGCGCGCACGTGTGTTTTGATGTCCGACGAAGTCGCTGAACGGTTAACGTGCACTTTGTCGTGAGTCGGATTATGTGACCATCTGTTCATGGTTATGTTTGGACATTTTTTTTGTTCATGTCAGTTGATAAACTTATTACTGAGCCACTTTTTGTTTTCGTGAGCGAGAAGAAGCCCCTGTTCTTTTGACATAGTCATTTGCTAGCATCTGCTCTGCTCTTTTTTGATGACTGGAAATGTAGCAGTGTGAACATCCAGAGCCTGGTGTTGGAGGTTTCATTGTGTCACGTATTCTTACTAGTGAAGTCGCTGAACAGTTAATGTGCACTTTGTCGGTAAGTTGGCTGATATATGTCGCTGATGACTCTTTGATTCGATGGACTTATGATCCTTAGAATGAATATTTTGTGATCATCTGTTCATGGTTATCTTTGGTCATTTTTCAGTTCATACTCCATGGCAGTTGATAAATTTCTTAACAATGTGTGCCCTCAGGGCAAAATTCTGCTGTATAGTTCAATGTTGTTGCTTGCAATGTGTGCTCCCTGGAAACAGGAACTTCCACAGCACACGCCTTCAGAGTGAAACGCTCGTGTATAAGTTGCAGCTTGAGCCTTTTAGTTTGAGAGTTCACCTTGGAAGAAACTCTCAACCATGGTCGTTGATGTGTGATTATCTAGAAAGAGTTAGAGAAAGGAAATAAACAGGTTCTTCAGAAAAGTACACAACCGCTGCGGATACTGCTTGTTCGTCACTCTGAACTCTGAAGTGCAATGTGGTAGATACTCCCTCCGTCCTATAATACAAAAGTGTTTTTTATACTAGTGTATTGTCAAAAATATTCTTATATTATGGGATATTATAGGACGGAGATAGTAATAATCAAGACAAAGAAGGTGACAAGATATGAAAATCCTAAATTTTAAAGACGTATTTGGTTGCCCGCATAGAGCCTAATCAAGCCCGCGCGGGAAGCAAGAAGCCTGTTTGGTAGCCCGCATACACTATTGGGCCTGCATTACACGCTTCTTAAAGCACCTCTGTGCCTGGCTGGCTGGAAGCACAAGAATCGGCAGTTTCTGTGAAGCCAGGCCGAGCGAAAGCGCAGCGAGCGGGCCCCTGCACCAGGAGAAACTGGAGGGATGCAGGGTGTTTACCTGGTGTCTTCTTCAACCTCCATTAAGCTCCTCTCTAATCTCCTCTCTTCCATGTCCCTTTAATCTACACAACGATGCTTCGATTCGTGGTAAGCTCTACACGAAAAAGATGCACATCGATGCTACGGTTCCATTCAGGCGATCGGTTCGTAGTTTCTTCAGCCGTAAGTTCTTAATCTCATGTTCCCGTTTGGAGCTATTCTGGACGAATTTTGTTAGATTCGTCGCGCACGATCGATCATTTAAAATTTACTTTGACCAGCAGCCTAATCTCGTAGTTCCTCACAACATTCGTGTTGTAAGTTTTTGGTTTCGATGATCGTACCTTCATCTCTCTTTGAATAGCAGTCTACTGCACTGACGCCGTCATGTCGAGCTCCTCTGCTCAGAGCCCTCCTATTCGTCCCTCTCGACGCCGAAAAACCTTCCCCTTAATCTCCTTGCCCGCGTGCTACTACACTAGAGTCGTTTCTGGCGTTGCTCATCTCGGCCTATTCTCTGCCGTCCTCCTACTACCCTGACGCTGCAATGGCGCGCACACTGCTTTCTTGTGTCCTCTGCCTCCGTGCACACTGCAGTTCGCCGCGCCGCTGACGGGGTCGATCATCTTCTCCTCCTCTCTCTCGTCCTACTACACTGGAGTCGTTTCCGGCGTCAATCATCTCTGCCTCCTCTCTCGTCCACTGCACTGACGATAGCATGGCGCGAGCACTGCATTCTCCTCCTCTGTCCAGCGAGCATTGCAACTAGTTCGCCGACGGTGTCGCTTGCCGTGCCGCCAACGGGGTCGCTCGTTCACGACTCCATGCTTGTCATGTCGGACACGGCACCAAGGCCACTATCCACTGTAGTCGCCATTGTCCGGCGCACACTGCACTTCTTCTCCCCTTCCCTCTGCTAGCTCTTAACCCTGTCTGTTAAGTGAAGTGCTAGCTCTTAATCATACCTCATGCGTGCAACCAAACACCGAGTTCATGTGCCGCTTGAGCCAATGCAGGCAACCAAACAAAGTGCACTTGCGTATTACGTAATGCAGAGATCCTAGATGCAGGTAACCAAACAACTCGCAGATGTCACATATGAGGCTGTTTTTTCAGAACCAGGCTAGGTTGAGATGTGTATGCAACGCAACTACTATTCACTACGGCAACCAAACACGCCCTAAATGATCGCTACTTCACATCAAAAGCTTAAGAGGATCAAATTCATACAAGCGCATTTCCCAACTTCCAAATAGGGCGGAAATGAATCATCGACCTGAAAAATCTGGCAGAAAAAAACCAATATTGACATTGTTGTATCTATGTCAAAGTTCCATGGAATGATCAATAAATATATACTATACTATATACGATGCTCTCTAATTTTAAAGGCCTCGCAATCAATCAATTGAGATCTTCAATTTAAAATTGGGTCATTCGATTTTGAGCGGATCAACGATTTCTCAAGGAGCTCCATCATTTAATTCTTTTATTAATACATCTTTAATTTGGAATTGGGTAATCTGATTTTGATCGGGTCAACGATTTCTCAAGAAGCTCTCTCTTTCAATTCTTTTAGTACACTATGCTCCATAATTTTTAAGGCCTTGCAATCAATTGAGGTCTTCAATTTGAAACTAAGTCATCCGATTTTGACTGGGTCAACGATTTATCAAGGAGCTCCCTCATTCTTTTAATACACTATTTCTCTTATTTCTCAAGAATTGATGCGTTGATGCAAGACTTTGACCTTTAATATGTCTATAAGATTAATATAAATGATATCCTCGTATTTATTTTGCAAAACAATTTTTTTATTTGTCTTTACACTAATTTTATAGACATAGAGTAAGTGAGAATCATTGTGCCTTGTATTTATTTTGGAAACAAAAGCCCTTTCTTTCCCGCCTCGGTATTCGAGTTTGGGAGAGGACTGAGCGCGCGCCCGCGGTCAAAGTGTTTCGCCACTGGCACACGGCGAGGTCACATCATCCATCAATGGCGTGGCGTCCGACCTCCCCTCCCCTCTCTCTCTCTCTTATTAGTGGAGCACCTCTCTGTCCCAAGGTCCACAACAGCGCCCCCGACCTTACCCACTGCCTCTCTCTCTCCATTTTACCTTCTCCCTCCGCCGCCAGCTAGGGTTACGGCCGCCGGGTGGCGCAGCTCAACAATACCTCTCACAGCGCCGGTGGGTGGCGGCGACGCGTCGACTGGGGGCGCGGGGCCAGGGCCAGAGGTGGACGCGGGCTTCGAGTTCGCCTTCGACAATGAGGCCTTCTCCGACAGGGAGCTGCGTATAGTGGTCGTCGGCGCCAACGACGCCGCCAGCCGCAAGCGCCGGCGCGAGGAGGCCGAAGGTGCGTACTTACAGAGGCATAAGTACCATTACTCATTAAGTGGATTCTAGGTGTCACGCTAAACTAACTGCCCGATCTACGTGCGTATATCCGGATTCGATACTGTATAAGTGTATATAGAAAGTATCTTTTTTAAGCTTTAGATTTCAAGGTGTTGAGATTCTCGGACATGGTAATATTTTCAGAACAACATCTCAGAATAGAATAAAATTCAGAACACCAGTTACCAAATAGTATATGTTGTCTGTACCCCCAATTCAAATGCAGCAATTTTGTAGTCACATATAACATACTCCCTCCGTCCCATGAATAAGATGTTATTACATCCAATAGATGTAATAACTTCTTACATTGTGGGCCGGAAGGAGTATTTGATTATTTGGATGTAGCAGTGGCGGACAAACTACGTTATACCATTCAAGTTGAGAATTGCCATTGGACAACTAAACGGATTTGGAATGATTTGTATGTTTATTGGTCTGCAGGCTTGGGAGATTCGTACTTGTTAATGGTAGTTATGTGTGATTCTTGTACCTTGATGCTTCAGACCTTAGTTTACAGGAACAAGCTGATCAATTATTTCACATCTTTCACATGAAAAATGATTTTTTCTTCAGAATCTGCAATTGATATATCCCCCAGTGTAGGATCCAAAGGTCCAAAACAAGTCCAAGAACAGATTTATTTATCAAAAGCGTTATTTCTGGAATGTATACTTGGATATGAAATTATGAATGAGCAAGTGTCATCCTTCATGTATTTTGTGAACATTAGTCCTTGAGTTGTTTTGTATCAGCGTCATCCTTCATGATTCAGGAGCCCCCTGTTCCACATTTTTTGAGGTCAACATTACTTTGTGTTTTGTCTGTGGTTCATTGTTGAAACATTTAGGGTTTATATACCTTGTCTCATGATCACTTGCTTTAAGGGGTATACAAACATATGTTGACAGTCCGTTCAACTAGGCAGTACTTGGGTTCTTGTGTTTCTTCGTAGGAGCAACATAAAATTACAACCCAAAACCTTTTCTAAGTAATTCTTCTTCATGCGGCAGGACTGTAGTCACATATTCAAGTTGGGAATTGGCACTGGACAGCTAAGAATATTTGGAATAATTTGTATGTGATAGGTCTGTATGCTGGCGAAATAGCAATCAACCTTTGATCGAAGGAACAAGCTGATCAATTATTTCACATCTTTTGCATGAAAAATGATATTTGCCTGATTGCTACATTGAATCTGCTATGTTTATATCTCTAAATATAGCATCCAAAGGTTAGAAGAACAGATTTATCACAGGTGTTATTTCTGGAATATGTGAACTTGGATATGAATAAGCAAGTGTCATCCTTCATATATCTACTGAACATTAGTTTGTGAGTTGTTTTGTATGAGCAAGTGTCATCCTTAATGGTTAAGGAGTTCCCTGTTCCACATTTGAAGTAAACATTAGTTCATGTTTTGTCTTTGGTTCACCTCAGTTTCCTTTGTTTTTGCATTGAAACATTAAAGGTCATAAATTAGCTTCCTGATAATCACTTTCTTCTAAGTAGTACAAACATATATTGACTGTGGTACACACTGGTGGTGTGTTGATACAGTAATTGCACAGTCTGTTGATAAACTAGGTAGTACTTGATTGCTTGCTTCTTCATACGAGCAACATACTATTTTTTTTGACGCGTGAGCAACATACTATTTACAACCCAATCCTGGCGAGATACAATTCTACTGCTTCTTGTTGCTTCAGAGGTATGAAATACATATTAATTAGATAAAAGAAGATAACAATACGAGACTTAGTCTGGTATTATCACACACATGCTTGATGCAGCTCAATGGGTATCCAGTTTTTCATATGTTTAAGATTTTGCCATGTTTCTAAAAGTTGATTTAATAAATTTGCGCACACAGGGAGAGTGACTGTATGAGGTTCCAGTTTTAACAAAAAAAAACATGTCTAGTAATTCTGTTATGTGCCTTTTCTTACCTAGATTTGCATGTTTCTCTATATTTATTGGACCATGGTATTTTGCAGGTGATGGTGGAGAAGATATCGACTCTTATACTGTGACGAGTACACCAGTTTTACGAGTTGAAACTATACATGTCTGCTCGGCGATTCTTGCTGCAAAAAGTAATTTCTTTCGCAAGGTAGTTCTGACGATCTTCTGAAATTCATTTGTTCTATATAATCAGTTGCCTCATCTTTCTGATAAGCTTCATGATTGTTAGCTTTTCTCAAATGGCATGAAGGAATCTGGCCACAGACAGGCAACAGTTACAATTGCTGAATCAGGTAACCAGTGTACGGTTTGCTCTCCTTCGTCTTCTTATAACTGATAATTCTAGTTGGTTATTGTGATTGTGTTGTTTTGTATTATTATTATTATTATTATCATTGTAGAGAGGCCTTTTTTGGAGTTTCCTGCCACACTTTTCTACTTTGATATCATGATCTCGATTGGCTCTCATTAGTCATTACCCTTACAAACTGTTGCCCCAAATGGATATTTTCTCACGCATTACATGTTTCCCCATTTGATTATTGGAAGTCGATTGTCATACTTAAATAATCATGTATGCATAAAACAGTAGCTATCCCTCTTCTTTTGTACTCCTCCATTTAATGTCACTGTTTGAGAATTCGTTGAACTGTTTCATCAATCCTTATGCCTCCTTGCCCTTATTTCTTACTTGGAACAGAGTACAAAGCCTTCCTGGAGCTTTTACACTTTATTTATAGTGGAAAGCTGGCACCAACTGAACCCATTCTTCTGGTTGATATCCTGCTGGCCGCTGATAAATTTGAGGCTGCTTCTTGCATTAAGCTTTGCGGTCAACGGCTCATAGACCTGCCTATGACCGCAGAATCTGCAGTAATGTGCCTAGATCTCCCATGTTCCATTTCAATGGCACCTGCCCTGGAAGAGGCGGCCAAGAAATTCCTTGCTAAAAGATACGATAAATTCCTGTCGACAGAGTAAGTAACCCCCATTGGATTGACATGCCTTTTCTTTTTCCTCCTTTAGGAAACATGTGGACATTGTTGTCATAATATCATTATGTGCGTCATTTCAGGTTTCAGGGTGAACTGATGAGGATATCTCTCACTGGGATTGTAGCCATTTTATCAAGGAATCACCCCGGGGTTGCATCTGAAGAATCCGTCTATGACTTTGTGCTCAGGTGGGCCTGCTTTCAGTATCCAAATTCAGAAGAAAGGCACAAGATTTTGAGTTCAAGCTTACTTCCACTGGTGCCAGTAGTGCGCAGCATGACCAATGGCATCCTGATGGACCAGCCGTCCTGTATAGTTGACTTTACTCTAAGTCATGGGCAATGCTCGGGGCTCTTCCCATCAGGATCGATACGCTCCCCGCCGTTCTATTGTGCAGGGCATGGTTTCTTCCTCTCAGCGCACGGTAAAATGGCGCTGTCCAACTTTTTTGGCCTCTCAATAGAGAAGCTAGAAGACAAGGGGCCAGTAAGAGGGACAATAGATTATGAGATTGAGGTAAAAACAAGACCATCGCTGGAGTTTCTCTTCTTGTGGAGGCGCACCACTACCACCGATAGTAAACAGGCTTTTGGATGCGGGATTTCTTGGCCAGACGTCATTGGTGAAAACAGCCACTTCTTCATCGACGACAAACTCCATCTGCGAGTCCATGTGAAGATAACGCCGCAGCCGTAGCCGTAGTGATGCATGCATTAGTGCCCCTTTTTGTGTTTATGAGCGAGGAGAAGCCCCTGTTCTTTTCAACATATGAAGAAACCTGAACCGGGGCTGCTAGCATTTGTTAGCATTTGTTCTGCTCTCTTTTGGCGACTAGAATGTTAGCTGTAGAACAAACCTTTACCGTAGCCATAGTTATTTGCTAGCATTTGTTCTGCTCTCTTTTGTCGACTAGAATGTAGCATGTGAACATCTATGGTTGGATGCTGGAGGTTTCATTACGCCGCGAACTCTTATCAGATGCAAAACTGTCAAGTGTGTTTGATGTGCACTGAAGTCGTTGAACCGTTGATGTGCGCTCTGTTGTTGGCTGATACATATTACTAATGACCTCTTTGTTTCGCTGGACTTGTGACCCTTAGAATGAATATTATGTGATCATCTGTCCATGGTTATCCTTGGACATTTTAGTTCATAGTCCTTGGCAGTTGACAAATTTCTTAACAATGTGTGCCCCAGGGCAAAATTCTGCTGTATAGTTCAATGTTGTTGCTTGCAATGTGTGCTCCCTGGAAACAGGAACTTCCACAACATGCACTTCCAGGGCGAAACGCTCCCATATAAGCAGCAGCTTAAGAGTTCGCCCTGAAATAAACTCTCAGTCATAGGCGCTGGTTGTGTGATTCACACATCCATAGCTCAAGGGATACAAGTCATACAAGCACATTTCCCAACTTGCAAGTAGGGCGGAGACGAATCATCGACCCAAAAACGGAAAATCTGACATGGAAAACCAATCTTGCCATTGTTGTATCTATGTAGAAGTTTCATGGAATGATCAGTAAATACTTTGAAGATGTTCCAATAGACATGGACATGTTTAAAGAGCTATAGCACTGGCAACATACAACAGACAGTACAACACCCTTTGCCTTTTATATCACATTCTCGGAACAAATATGTTGAATAATATCCCACTATGATGCACAATTTCTCTCCTTTGAATCCTCTGACTGGTTAAATGATGCCGTGGATGCAAAACAACTTAGTACTCCCTCTGTAAAGAAATATAAGAGCGTTTAGATCACTAGCTCTTATATTTCTTTATGGAGGGAGTATTTCTGTACATGGTCATATCCAGACACCCTTGAATGCAGATTACTCTACCATTTTTCATACGTACAAGCACATTTTTCAACTTCCAAATAGCATTGGGACAATATTATCACATTGGCGCAAAAAACCTGGCATGAAAAAGCCAGTCTTACCACTCATCAGTGATATTCTCTACTGCAAAGTTTAATGGAATGATCAGTCAATGAATTGAAGATGCTCCAGTAGTTATGGACATGTTCAAAATTCTAAGCACATTACAACATCTGATGCCTTTTATCTCAAAATGAATATTGAATAGCATTAGCACTATGATACACAATTTCTGTCCCTCGAATGCTCTGCCCAGTTAATGGTGCTGCGGATATAACAAAATGTATATCTTATCTCTCTTTCTCAAAATCTGATGGGGAAAAGAATTACTTGGGGGCAATGTAACAAATTGTGCCTGTCTATTGTGAGAAAACAAAATGTACACTATACAATCTGAACAGTGTGACGCAAGGAATCAAAGGCATAATTTGAAGATCCTATGTAGCCTGGTACCATTCTGCCATGTAGAGGAAACAAGCATGAGAAATTCAATTTTCTTTCTGAGCGGAAAGTCGCCGTGCTTGTGGACACCATCTGTTTCTGTTGTATGACTGAAAACAGGAATTGGTGTGTGTATGTGTGTATCTGACACTGGGAGATAAAGATTGATCTATGCTATCTACTACTCATCTAGTGAGAGGCTCAAGCTGCACCTCCATTACACCAGAAGGCCTAGATTCTGAACTCCTGGCAGAGCTGTCAGGATGCAAGAGATCAACCGAGTCATCTTCCTCGGTGTTACCTAGAACCCAGTGCCCTCTGAAGCTTCGGTCGCCGCCCCTTCGTTTGACCTCTTTATATTCCAAGGACAGAGCTATAACTATGGCCGAAAGCACCCACAGCATCAAGGCCCAGGTGAGCTCCTCTACATTTTCACTGTCATACCTGTGGCCTAAATGCTTCATTCCGGTGAAAAGCGCCACGACTCCGACGACAATTGCTGACCTGCCTGTGATGACATGTAGGTACTCCCAGAGGACACGGTTCTGGGGTGGAACCTCCCCGTTAGCGGGCCTCTTGGGCCGGAAATAGGCATTGAGTGGCTGAAAAGCTGCCAACAGTAAGGCTGACAAACCAAACTTGACGTGCACTGAATCGACATAGAAACCTCGGAGCTCAGCTGCAGCAAAAAGGACGCCAAGGAACATTATAGAGATCCCAGAATACTGCAGATAGACATGTATTTGGTACCACCCGTCTCCCTTCAAGCTTTTCAAATACCGAGCAGCCAATATTCCACCAGGAAGCAAAATGCCCCAGGCCACAAACATCATAAATCCATGCACAGCCAGAACGGGCCGCAAGTCCTGTTCTGCCTCAGCTGAACCTCTCAACAAAAGAACACGTATGGGGCGACTGCTTGTGACCGAATGCATATTACTGTCCGTCAGATCATCTCCTGACCAGCTTGCACCCATGGCCCAAACAACCTTGAGAGGTGTGGTTGGATCAATAATATTCTTGCACTCTACCTTTCCAGTACAGGAAGGCTTAAGAGGACGTGTAAACTCAAATGTAATAACGCCATCTTCTGATTTACACCTGACATAGGTTAAATTTTCAGATGTTGAATGAATACCTGCTGCACTCTTTCCATCAATCCAGTAAGTCTTGACCCTGCCAACTCCATCATTGCCTACCCAGCCAACATAGGCATAACTGTTCAGCATCCCACTCCCAAACGCGACAGCAAGGTACCCGCTTTTCTTCTCACCTCGAGCTGCTATGGATATAGAGTCAGTGGACAGAGTCCAAAACAGAGTAACCTGCTGATCATCCAACAATACACTGTTATTGTACATGTCGCTGAGGCCTCCATCTACCACTTGAACCTTCCACCCCATCTTTGCTTCATACACCGACTGGTAGTAGACAAGATCAGGTGTATTCCTATCAGGCAGCCAAACCAGCTCTGTGGGGGTTGCTGGCACACCATGAACATCAGGGCCACCGGCATATATGACCTCAGTCTTATTCCGCAAAGTGGCATTTCCACCGATGGGGTCTGAAGTGACATACAGTGCCACATCATGACCAGCCTGCACTGAGAACTTCACCGGCACACCCCTCTCAACCTTCAGCAGTGGCGCCTCCTTCTTGTTGATGTATATCACCTTGTCCGGGTTTGGTGGGTTTGGGTAGCGCAATGCTGGAGCGGATGTCACAACCAGCGGTGTCTTCCCATCGGCAATGATCCTGTCCTGGTCTTGCTTATTGTCAGCATCCAACGGTCCAAGGCAACTGTCCACCACCTCGGACAAATTGACCCTCATCAATCCAAAGGTTTCGTCCCTCGGCCCCCCATGGTTCTGCGGGAGGTAGTGTGGGCGCAGAGTGTCCGGCGGACGCAACTTCCCGATGGCCCAGACCACAGCCATCTCCTCCGTGGCACCAACAGGCACATCATACTTGTCATCTTCACTATCGAGTTTCCTCTTGTACCTGACGAAAGACACGCCATCGCGCCGGTGCCCATAAACCAGCCTGGAATTGTTCCTCCCGTCATCATAAGCACTGTCCGGGCACACTCCCGACACTGGCAGGTCATCCTTCCCCATGGTGCACTCGCTGTAGTCGGTAATGTAGTAGTCCTCTGCGAAGGGCATACCTTCCTCGGTGAAGCCGGCGACGACAACGTCCGAGCGGACCATGGCGGGGGAGTTGGCCTTGGGGTCGGCCCACCCGAAAGCCATGTAGTACTCGGAGCCAACGGCAGCCTCAAGGCCGATGTCGACCTCGCCGGCGGACACATTGAGCGTCCAGCGAAGGCGGTAGCCCTCGGAGAGCTGGACGCAGTTGTCGAACATGGTGGGCGCGGCGATCCGGGAGGCAAGAGCGGCGGTGGTGTTGGAGGAGTTGGAGACGGCGGATAGGAAGACGTGGCCGAGGTCGGAGGAGGTGTCGGGGTCGAAGATGGCGAGGAGCGGCGGCAGCGGGGCGGAGAAGGGGAGGCGGAGCGTCTCGTTGCGGAAGGTGGCGTTGAGCGGGAGCGGCGAAAAGGGGCGGCCTTTGGCGAGGTCGTCGAGGGAAGGGCCGTCGGCGGCCCAGAAGCGCGCGGAGGGGGAGGCGGCGAGGAGGTCGAAGCGCGTGAGCTGGAGCGCGCAGGCGCCGGAGGGGTCGAGGCGCACCGTGCCCCGCAGCTGGTGCTGCAGCATGGTGAGGTCCGCCGCGAAGCCCGCCGTGAGGTTGGTGTGCCGGCACGCCGCGTCGGCAACGGCCGCCAGGACCGCGGCCGCCACCGCGAGGCTGGCGAGGAGTGGGGCGAGGGCGGGGGCCATGGGATCACCCGGCGGCCCGCCACGCCGCGGCGGATCCGCGGATCGAGATCTGGGCCGGCGGGGCGGCGGGGGGTTGGGATCTGGGGTGGACGTTGGACTTGGAGCGGAGTTGGGTTCGGGAGAGTAGGAGGCCGGGCGGCGGGACGGTGGCGTGCGTGGGAGGCGAGGCGGGGCGGCCGGGGGGCGGTGGATATTCGGAGGAGGGGAGGTTCTCGGTGGGGTGGGGATGCGACCGCCGCAGTTTGCTGTGGCTGTGGCGGTGGTGGCGAGGCGACTGGACCGGTGCGGTGCTGGTAGGGAAGCACCACCGGCAGCGCCTACAACTTTTTTTTTTTGAGCGGGGCAGCCCTACAACTGTCAGTCACTGGCAGTGGTCCTCCACACCCCACGTGTTAGAGAGGCAAGGACGTGCTATTTTTTCCAAAGATAATAAAATAAAAAAAGGAGAGACAAGATGTGCCATTTTGTCGAGCCGAAATAAAAAACGTGGCATTTTGTCGAACCACTAGTAGTGACTCTTATCTTAGATGAAAAACATCCGGGTTTTTTCCACCGGCGGATCCAAAGGGCATATTGAAGCCGTGGCATTCGATCAGCAGAAAAATTCTAAATTTCGTAACATCTTCCGACTAGGTTCTTAGAACGCAATGCACGGCGGACCGTTCAGCGCGAAGAGGTGGATGGCGGATGAAGGGTGGAGAGGAGAAGGAAATCCAAAAGGAGGAAAGACGAGAAGGAGGGGGGGGGGGGGGGGGGGCAGAGACTGGCATGCATGCCGATTGGGTATCCCCTCCTACCTTTAGGGCTCCGGCATCACCAGTGATAGTAGCGCCATACACAACAATTACGAGGAGGGGGTGGATGAGGGCGGCTACACGGAAAAGAAAGCGTGTTGAAAAGATCGACGACAAAGATGGCGAAAATGGGGATGATGTGCACCAAAAGAAATATATTGGTTTGTAGTTGGTTTTATTGGTTTTCTTTGCTGTTTTTGTTTGACCGTTAGAGAATGCTCGTGGTTGGTGCATCAATGGTCGATTGTTTGTTTTAGCTACTAATAACTAACAATATATGCCCCACAAAAAAACTAACAATACAAAAGCAATTATACCATGCTTCACTGCAGGGTAAAGCAGTTGATGCCTCGATGCTTACAATAACTCGTTGCACATGCTCCCATGATTTTTTTTCTAGTACTATGTACATTCTGTCGACTATAGTTGATAAATAAAATTATTGTGTATTTTCTCTTTTCTTTTCTAAAAAAAGACATTGTCGAGCCTGAAAAAAGGCTCGAACCTAGCTTGACTTTGCATTAATAAAGTCATCAATCAGCCAGAATTACAACAACAAACCACATACAAGTAGCAGAAAAAGAGATAAAAATAAACTGAGGCGAAACAACCTCAGGTGAAAGATACATGGTGCAAATAGAACAGTGCAAGGACCAAAGAAAACACAAGCAACTATCAATATGAACCGAAAGAAATAGCTTTTGTTTAGGATAAGTTGATGCTTTATTTAACTAAAAAGAATAGTCTAGGATCTCATCAGAGACCACCTCTAAGATAAAATCTGATGGCATCATTAGCCACACTTACATAATGCTTTCACTACGCCTACCTTTGCTAATTTATGAGCAACAACATTTGCCGAATGACTAACAATTACCAAGAGCTAATTCTAAAAAAGCAATTACTAGAGCTTTTTATTATCAATTAACATCTTCAGAAACATTTTGCACCTATATATTATTTATCGCTAATATTCGGTATTGCCCGATAAACTCTGAAACCCTTTCAGTGACCCCGATACGCTTTCGGTTCTCTTGAAACTATTTCCAATATTAACGAAACTATTTCAAAAATAAATCCTCGTCACTCTTTGTGACGCCCGGATAATTAAGCTACAGTGATCCTCTACTAATGATGCCATGTCACCTCGATTATAGTTGCTAATCTCGAATTAGTTCGAAACCGATTCAAATTCAAATTTAAAATATAAGCAAACAACAAAAATTTTCAAACAATAAAACTAAAATGTTCGGGTTGTGCCAAATAATGCGTAGGTAATTATGGTGGAGAAACCACACTTTTATAAAATATTTATAATACTATAAGATGAATAAAACTGTAGATAAAACAATTAAATTAAATGCCTTTTGTATTATGTAAAATACTAAACTGTTGTGTTTAAGGTAAATCTTTTTATGGCAGTGGGTTTAGTGGCAATGCTAAATTTAGGAGTTGAAATTATATTTTTACAAAATTAAAATAAAACAGAAAAGAAAAAGAAATAAAAGAAAAAAGGTTAGAAAAACAGAAAACCAAAACTAAAAAAAAGGAAACAGCACCCCCGCTGGGCTCTGGCCCAGCTGGCTTGCCCAACTGGGCCAAGGCCCACCCCGCCGCCCTAACCCCCCCCCCCCCCCACACCCCAACCCCCTACGCGCAATTCTCCCCCGTCGCCCTACTTCTCCCCCACCCGATCCAAATGGGATCAGGATCGATCCCACCACGCCGTCGCCGCTGCCCCCCCCCTCTGCTGCGTAACCCCTCCCACTCCCCCGATCTCTCTCCCTCCCCCGCGTGGAACTGGATCGAGGGCGCTCGCCCCCGACAACCGCGTTGACCCCGACGCCCACCGGACTCCGCCGCCGCCCCGAAGCCGTCGCGCCGTCGCCGCATCCCCGTCCTCCTCCCCGCGCGGACTGCGCTCGCCTTCCCGACGCCGCGCCGACGCCTCGTCCCCGTCCTCCTCCTCAACCCCCACTGCCACGAACCCTACGCCGCCCCCGTGAGCTTCCCCCTCCTCCTCTCTTCCTCGCGCTCACGCCATGGCCTCCTCCCCGCGGCTCCGCTGGCGCCGTCGTGGCCTCCCGCGCCCGGTGTGCCCCCGCGCACGTGCGCCCGAGCCCTGCCTCGCTCTGCCGCGGCGCTGCTCGCTCGCGCTGCGCCGCCCGCGCGCCGCCCTACTCCCCTTCCCCCCGAGCCTGCTGCTGATGCTGCTTGCTGCCACTTCTGCCCTTGCCGCTGCGTGCCACTGCCGCCTCGCCTCCACGCGCTGCAGACCCTGTCGGTCGCGCCCTACGCCTGACCATCTCCCGAGCGCCCCCTTTGCTCTGCTGCTCCTACCGCCTTGTGCGCCCGCGCCCCCTGCGCCGCGCGAGACCGTCGCCAACCGCTGCTGCCCTTCCCCATCCCTGCCGCAGCTACCGTCTTCGCCCCACGTCGCCTCCCCCTGCGGTTGCAGTCGGCACCACCGCCGCAGCCACCTCGCTCGTCTCCGCCTCTGGCTCCCGCCGCTCCGGCCACTCGCCGTGGCCTCGCCACTTTCGCCGGAGGCGGACAACCCCTGTCTCTGCGGGCGGGCGTCCTGGCGCCCCGCACCCGATCCACCGCCAGCGCCCGTTTGACCCTATGAGCCACTGCCCAGTGGGGCCCCCCACCCACGCTCCTGTTAAAAAAAGGAGAATAAAAAACATAATAAAAATATTAATTAATTAATTAGTTAACTTAATTAGATCTGTTAAATTAACCTAATCACTTATTAAACTAACTAATCATCTTTAGTTAACCTAAGTCAATGACAACCGGGACCCACGCGTTAGTTTGACCAAGTCAACTGACTGTTGACTGCTGACATCACCCTGATGTCATGCTGACATCATAATGGCATTTCCAAATTAATTTAATTCTGTTAATTTCAAAAATGATTTAAAACTTTGGAAATTCATATAAAATAATCCGTAACTCGGATGAAAAAACTTTGTACATGAAAGTTGCTCAGAACGACGAGACGAATCCGGATACGCGGCCCGTTCATCCGCCACACATCCCTAGCATAGCGAACATGCAACTTTCCCCCTCTGGTTCATCTGTCCGAAAACGCGAAACACCGAGAATACTTTCCCGGATGTTTTCCCCCTTCACCGGTACCACCTCGTACCGCGTTAAGGCACACCTAGCATCACGCTTTGTCATGACATGCATCGTCATGCATTTGTTTGCATTATATTTATTGTTTCTTCCCCCTCTTCTCTCGCTAGACATCGAGACCGACGCCGCTGCTACCCAGTACGACTACGGTGTTGACGACCCCTCTCTCTTGCCAGAACAACCAGGCAAGCCCCCCCCCCCCTTTGATCACCAGATATCGCCTACTCTTCTCTCTACTGCTTGCATTAGAGTAGTGTAGCATGTTACTGCTTTCCAATTAATCCTATTCTGATGCATAGCCTGTCATTGTTGCTACAACTGTTGATACCTTACCTGCAATCCTAAATTCTTAGTATAGGATGCTAGTTTATCATCAGTGGCCCTACACTCTTGTCCGTCTGCCATGCTATACTACTGGGCCGTGATCACTTCGGGAGGTGATCACGGGCATATACTATATACTTTATACTGTTACATTACTCATGATACTGTCCAGAGATGGGGGCTGAAGGGGCAGGTGGCTCCATCCCGGTAGAGGTGGGCCTGGGTTCCCGACGGCCCCCGACTGCTATTTTGTGGCGGAGCGACAGGGCAGGTTGAGACCACCTAGGAGAGAGGTGGGCCTGGCCCTGGTCGGCGTTCGCGGATACTTAACACGTTTAACGAGATCTTGGTATTTGATCTGAGTCTGGCCACTGGCTTATACGCACTAACCATCTACGTGGGGACAGTTATGGGCACTCGACGTCGTGGTATCAGTCGAAGCCTTCGTGACGTCAGCGACTGAGCGGCGTGCGCCGGGTTGGACCGCAAAGCCTACTCTTGTATAAGGGAGGCTAGGTCTGCTCACCGGCCGCGTACACAACGTGCAGGTGTGCAATGGGCGAAGGGCCCAGACCCCTGCGCCATATGAATTAGACCGGCGTGCTGACCTCTCTATTGTGCCTAGGTAGGGCTGCGACGTGTTGATCTTCCGAGGCCGGGCATGACCCAGGAAAGTGTGTCCGGCCAAAGGGGGTCGAGCGTGTTAGGTTATGTGGTGCACCCCTGCAGGGAAGTTGATCTATTCGAATAGCCGTGTCCCTCGGTAAAAGGACGACCCGGAGTTGTACCTTGACCTTATGACAACTAGAACCGGATACTTAATAAAACACACCCTTCCAAGTGCCAGATATAACCGGTGATCGCTCTCTCATAGGGCGACGAAGGAAGGATCATCGGTTATATGCTATGCGATGATACTGGGTGAACTTACCATCTAGTCTCTTCTCCTGCTGCAAGATGGAGGTCACCAGAAGCGTAGTCTTCGATAGGACTAGCTATCCCCCTCTTATTCCGGCATTCTGTAGTTCAGTCCACATATGATACCCTTATTCCATTTGATACCAATGCATACATACATAGTGTAGCTCCTTGCTTGCGAGTACTTTGGATGAGTACTCACGGTTGCTTTGCTCCCTCTTTTCCCCTTTCTATACCCGATTGCTGCGACCAGATGTTGGAGCCCAGGATCCAGACGCCACCGTCGATGACAACTACTACTACTCTGGAGGTGCCTACTACTACGTGCAGCCCGCTGACGGCGACCACGAGTAGTTTAGGAGGATCCCAGGCAGGAGGCATGCGCCTCTTTTGATCTGTATCCCAGTTTATGCTAGCCTTTTTAAGGCAAACTTGTTTATCTTATGTCTGTACTCAGATATTGTTGCTTCCGCTGACTCGTCTATGATCGAGTTCTTGTATTCGAGCCCTCGAGGCCCCTGGCTTGTAATATAATGCTTGTATGACTTATTTTTATTTGTAGAGTTGTGTTGTGATATCTTCCCGTGAGTTCCTGATCTTGATCGTACACGTTTGCGTGTATGATTAGTGTACGGTCAAATCGGGGGCGTCACAAGTTGGTATTAGAGTCGACTGCCTGTAGGAATCCCCTTTCCAACTCCTTGGCCGAAGTCGAGTCTAGACATTACAAAACTTTTACTAACATGGATGTGTGCCTTACGGGCTCACGTCGCCATTTGGGTGGTATTAGGATCTTTTACTCCTCGATCCTTACTCTGGAACTCTGAACTCTCTTCTACTCGGGTTAAATGATTTTTCTAAAATCTAACTTTAGGTTCTCAAAAATACTTCTCCCAGAGAGCCCCTTCACTCCAGATGATCGCTTGCTGCACCTGAAAATTTTGAAGATACTCTCCGATGTTTCCTCGAGACCCTTGTGCCCTTTGCCGTTGCAACCCCATACCACCGGTAAATCCCTATGGGAAGCTACATACAGTTGTCGGTCATAACTTCATCTCCAATTCGGTCTTGTTATTACAAGATACCCTGAAATACTTCGGATATTCCGAGAATCCCTTGTGTCTACTGCCCTGCAGTTCCTTGCCGCCTGAATGCCCCTATGGATAATTCCTCGCACTTACCGAGTATCCACTCATCCCCAGTTGATTCATGTATTTCATAAAAGTCTTCGAAATACCATTCGATCTTTCAAAAATCCTGAGCAACCTATTGATCTTGAAATTCTTGCTTGCTTGCATTATGGTTAATCCCATAAGTCTCATAATCTTATTGACATCCCTTGTCTTTATGATCTTAAGTCCGTTGATTTAATATGTTGAGGATGCTCCCATTCCTCAGTCGAATCCTAGAATTCATCCTTTTGGCTCAGACGTCATTTTAAACATGAGCTGGATCTCGACCAATCAAATTGTCGTCGATTGTACCCCTAAGGCTATTCAACTTATCCATCCCTAATCAGAGCTTTGCTTCTGATCCCTTGTCTTGGAATTCATAATTCCTTTGCATTTGAGCTTTGAGTTGGTCAGTTGTTTCTATAATCTGATGCACTTGCATTCATTCTTCGTTTGATAGAGTACCGAAACTCACATCAGCTCCGTTGTAGACCACCAGACCTCGTGTTGGATTATTATCCGACAGTGTCCTTCATATTCAATAACCTTGTGAGCCTTTCCATGGGTATATAATGCCTTTGGTAAATTGTATCCTCTGCTTTGTTAACCATGCTCTACTTTCGAGCTTGTATTATTTACCCATGAACTTTGTGGTATATGTTTCTAAGATGCCCCGATGAGTTGAACCAACGCCTTCCCTAATCTGTGTGAACCCGAAAGATTTCACGGGTCATACTTATCTGGTATTGCACCAGGTAAAACTTTCAACAACTAATGTCATTTTCGAAATACAAGAGGTGAATGGAAGGTTATGCATTGAGGAAGCGGGAGTCGACCTTGAACTTTGTGTTCATGCCCATGGACCTGATGTGGAACTTATCATGGAAGCTTCTTGAAAAACTTTTAATTAGTTGGATAATTCTTCCGGTGTCTTTGAATTGGATCCCTTGCAACTATGGGTTCGGCCATGTTGATATTCCTTGATTCCTTTTCTCGGACAAGTTAAAGTACTTGTCTTTTGTAGATCAATACACTTGTCAACCCTCTATTTTGCTCTACCTTCGAGTGTTACCCTCTGGTATCTTGATAATATCATCGAACCATGTTGCTTATTATGAGCCTTCATCGAGTAGTAATCCTCACTGATTCCAATGTTTCCTGGTTCCGAGTTGTTAGTCACTCAAGGACACCGATAACTAAATCGGGTCCGCACCACGATTAAACAACTCTTAGTAATCTCCTTTACTCACGAGTTTGTACTCGAGCATGTCAATCCTAGCCTGATCGGCCATCACCTTGTGCTAAAGTTTAAACTGTGCCACCCGGTCCTTATTCCCAGAGCACAGCTTTCGATGATGAGCTAATCTTACGTCGATCTTCCTCGTCATAACAATTGTCCTTGAATGACAAGCCTGATTTCAAGTTTGTGTCATACCTATGGTTTCGGTAACTTCTCGCTTCATCATTCCATTGACTTGAAGTCATCGCCGATCGGTTACATCTTCTTGTAACCTCTCGACAAATGTGTCGTGATCATCATCAACATTTTGACCCCTTCCAAGATATCGATTGAATTCACGATGATAAGTACCCTCCTTGCCCTCGATGATTTGTGTTATCATCGACCACTTTATTGCCTTCCGTTCAACACAAACTTGTTCGTGTTTCTAGCACCCTATTGCTTCCAAGTTAATGGTCGATATTTCATTCTTAGACTATTGGTTGTTGAATCACCTTTCTAACATTGATCATGCTACCTAAGGCCATACTTTGGGCACCCTTTTCAACTAATGTTTAATTGTGTATGTTTTTCCTTGATCATACATCATCATATCATTTGATCCGACAACTGTTATCTCCTTGTTCACATAACTGTGGAAATCCATCTTTTTGGATACCTCGTTGAATTATTGCTGAGTCCATCAGCCACCTCCTCATCCTCTCCTTGGCTTAATGATGAATCCCTTCGTGTATCCAGAGTCTGACCTTTGATTGAAGACCATGTCAATGCTATCTCGAAGCATGTCTGTGGTACTCCGATTTTCAAACAGAACATTTGAAGCCCAATGCTAAATGTTTCCTGCTCAATTACCCAAACACCAATGTATGGGTAATGTCATGAAATCCCCCCCCTTACCTAAAGGGTTTTCTACATTATATCCTGTCAAGGAAATCATGCTTTGCTTGTCCTTGGGAATGATATACCCCAAAAAAATGTGTTTAAACACATTTTCCTTTCCATTGTTCTGTTTAATCTGATACATATGTTTTCCTTTCCATTGTTTGGTTTAATCTTTCTTGTGAGCTATATGACCTAAGCAGTAATATTCTCCTGCTTTTGTAAGCACCTCGGTGTACAACTCTGTTAGTAAGAACCTGTTACTATTGTTGATGACATTCCGGTATCCACCGATGGAAGAGAACTTTGCCTAATGGTCTGCCTCATTCAATGAGCAGGAAAAGGGTTCTCTTCGTCCCTCGCCCTTGGTACCAACGTTGTTGCCAACATAACTGACAGGCTACCCTCTGACAGGCCTTACTTACATGATCGTGCAAGACGTAATCACCCTTCCTACTTTTAGCCCACATGGTGGGCCCATAACCCACAGTTCCACAGGATCGAAACCCGACTCTCCTGTACACCCATTGTTCCCAAAGTTATTCCTCCCGCGTGGGCTCGTATATAATTCATGAGCCACCTCCCGATGAGATCATCAATTCTGGCATCGGACACAATAATTAATCCGTTGCTTTGAAACCCCTTTCACCTTTTGACTAGGCATCGAACGATTGTCTATCCGCTTGAAACTTCTTATTGTACCGTCTTACTTTGCTCTCGATGTGTTTCATTTGTTCAACTCCAGAGATAGTCATGTGTTCATTCATGGGATAACCCCAGATGATTACCCCTTATAGCATCCTATTGTTATCGACCTGCCCCTTACCTATTCGTAAGTACGATGGAGTTCCCGAAGAAAGGATGCCGACTTCATCATGATGACCTGGAGAAGATCAACTTAATGGATCGACCTCCTCGAGAAGAGTAACCAAGACCAACAAGACCCGTTAGGATTTCGTAACCTATTTCCTTCCCCGCACTTCTCCTCTTAAATCTCGGGACGAGATTTCTTGTAGTGGAGGAGAATTGTGACGCCCGGGTAATTAAGCTATAGTGATCCTCTACTAATGATGCCATGTCACCTCGATTATAGTTGCTAATCTTGAGTTAGTTCGAAACAAATTCAAATTCAAATTTAAAATATAGGCAAACAATAAAAGTTTTCAAACAATAAAACTAAAATGTTCAGGTTGTGCCAAATAATGCGTAGGTAATTATGGTGGAGAAACCACACTTTTATAAAATATTTATAATACTATAAGATGAATAAAACTGTAGATAAAACAATTAAATTAAATGCCTTTTGTATTATGTAAAATACTAAACTGTTCTGTTTAGGGTAAATCTTTTTATGGCATTGGGTTTAGTGGCAATGCTAAATTTAGGAGTTGAAATTATATTTTTACAAAATTAAAATAAAACAGAAAAGAAAAAGAAATAGAAGAAAAGAGGTTACAAAAACAGAAAACCAAAACTAAAAAAAGGAAACAGCACCCCCACTGGGCTCCGGCCCAGCTGGCCTGCCCAACTGGGCCAAGGCCCACCCCCCCGCCCTTACCCCCCCCCCCCCCCCCACCCCCCCCCCCCCCCCCCCCCCCCCGTCGCCCCACTCTCCCCCACTTTCCCCCTTCCGATCCAGATGGGATCGGGATCGATCCCACCACGCCGTCGCCGCTGCCCCCCTCTGATGCGTAACCCCTCCCACTCCCCCGATCTCTCTCCCTCCCCCGCGTGGAACTGGATCGAGGGCGCTCGCCCCCGACAATCGCGTTGACCCCGACGCCCACCGGACTCCGCCGCCGCCCCGAAGCTGCCGCGCCGTCGCCGGACCTCGTCGCCGCGTCCCCGTCCTCCTCCCCACCGGACTGCGCCCGCCTCCCCGACGCCGCGACGACGCCTCGTCCCCGTCCTCCTCCTCAACCCCCACTGCCACGAACCCTACGCCGCCCCCGTGAGCTTCTCCCTCCTCCTCTCTTCCTCGCGCGCACGCGCTCACGCCATGGCCTCCTCCCCGCGGCTCCGCTGGCGCCGCCGTGGCCTCCCGCGCCCGGCGTGCCCCCGCGCTTCTCCTTCCCCCCGAGCCTGCTGATTGCTGCCACTTCTGCCCTTGTCGCTGCGCGCCACTGCCGCCTCGCCTCCACGCGCTGCAGACCCTGCCGGCCGCGCCCTACGCCCGACCATCTCCCGAGCGCCCCCTTTGCTCTGCTGCTCCTGCCGCCTTGTGCGCCCGCGCCCCCTGCGCCGCGCGAGACCGCCGCCAACCGCTGCTGCCCTTCCCCATCCCCGCCGCAGCTACTGTCTCTGCCCCCCGTCGCCTCCCCCTGCGGTTGGCGCCGGCACCACCGCCGTAGCCACCTCGCTCGTCTCCGCCTCTGGCTCCCGCCACTCCGGCCACTCGCCGTGGCCTCGCCACTTTCGCCGGAGGCGGACAGCCCCTGTCTCTACGGGCGGGCGTCCTGGCGCCCCGCACCCGACCAACGCCCGCGCCCGTTTGACCCTATGGGCCACTGCCCAGTGGGGCCCCCCACCCACGCCCCTGTTAAAAAAGGAGACTAAAAACATAATAAAAATATTAATTAATTAATTAACTTAATTAGATCTATTAGATTAACCTAATCACTTATTAAACTAACTAACCTGTTTAGTTAACCTAAGTCAATGACAACCGGGACCCACGCGTCAGTTTGACCAAGTCAACTGACTGTTGACTGCTGACATCACCCTGATGTCATGCTGACATCATAATGGCATTTCCAAATTAATTTAATTCTGTTAATTTCAAAAATGATTTAAAACTTTGGAAATTCATATAAAATAATCCGTAACTCGGATGAAAAAACTTTGTACATGAAAGTTGCTCAGAACGACGAGACGAATCCGGATACGCGGCCCGTTCATCCGCCACACATCCCTAGCATAGCGAACATGCAACTTTCCCCCTCTGGTTCATCTGTCCGAAAATGCGAAACACCGAGAATACTTTCCCGGATGTTTTCCCCCTTCACCGGTACCACCTCGTACCGCGTTAAGGCACACCTAGCATCACGCTTTGTCATGACATGCATCGTCATGCATTTTTTTGCATTATATTTATTGTTTCTTCCCCCTCTTCTCTCGCTAGACATCGAGACCGACGCCGCTGCTACCCAGTATGACTATGGTGTTGACGACCCCTCTCTCTTGCCAGAACAACCAGGCAAGCCCCCCCTTTGATCACCAGATATCGCCTACTCTTCTCTCTACTGCTTGCATTAGATTAGTGTAGCATGTTACAGCTTTCCGATTAATCCTATTCTGATGCATAGCCTATCATTGTTGCTACAACTGTTGATACCTTACCTGCAATCCTAAATGCTTAGTATAGGATGCTAGTTTATCATCAGTGGCCCTACACTCTTGTCCGTCTGCCATGCTATACTACTGGGCCGTGATCACTTCGGGAGGTGATCACGGCATATACTATATACTTTATACTGTTACATTACTCATGATACTGTTCGGAGATGGGGGCTAAAGGGGCAGGTGGCTCCATCCCGGTAGAGGTGGGCCTGGGTTCCCGACGGCCCCCGACTTCTACTTTGTGGCGGAGCGACAGGGCAGGTTGAGACCACCTAGGAGAGAGGTGGGCCTCGCCCTGGTCGGCGTTCGCGGATACTTAACACGTTTAACGAGATCTTGGTATTTGATCTGAGTCTGGCCACTGGCTTATACGCACTAACCATCTACGCGGGGACAGTTATGGGCACTCGACGTTGTGGTATCAGCCGAAGCCTTCGTGACGTGAGCGACTGAGCGGCATGCGTCGGGTTGGACTGGAAAGCCTACGATAAGGGAGGCTAGGTCTGCTCACCGGCCGCGTACACAACGTGCAGGTGTGCAATGGGCGAAGGGCCCAGACCCCTGCGCCATAGGAATTAGACCGGCGTGCTGACCTCTCTGTTGTGCCTAGGTAGGGATGCGACGTGTTGATCTTCCGAGGCCGGGCATGACCCAGGAAAGTGTGTCCGGCCAAAGGGGATCGACGTGTTAGGTTATGTGGTGCACCCCTACAGGGAAGTTGATCTATTCGAATAGCCATGTCCCTCGGTAAAAGGATGACCCGGAGTTGTACCTTGACCTTATGACAACTAGAACCGGATACTTAATAAAACACACCCTTCCAAGTGCCAGATACAACCGGTGATCGCTCTCTCACAGGGCGACGAAGGGAGGATCATCGGTTATATGCTATGCGATGATACTGGGTGAACTTACCATCTAGTCTCTTCTCCTGCTGCAAGATGGAGGTCACCAGAAGCGTAGTCTTCGATAGGACTAGCTATCCCCCTCTTATTCCGGCATTCTGCAGTTCAGTCCACATATGATACCCTTATTCCATTTGATACCAATGCATACATACGTAGTGTAGCTCCTTGCTTGCGAGTACTTTGGATGAGTACTCACGGTTGCTTTGCTCCCTCTTTCCCCCTTTCTATACCCGATTGCTGCGACCAGACGTTGGAGCCCAGGAGCCAGACGCCACCATCGACGATGACTACTACTACTCTGGAGGTGCCTACTACTACGTGCAGCCCGCTGACGGCGACCAGGAGTAGTTTAGGAGGATCCCAGGCAGGAGGCCTGCGCCTCTTTTGATCTGTATCCCAGTTTATGCTAGCCTTCTTAAGGCAAACTTGTTTATCTTATGTCTGTACTCAGATATTGTTGCTTCCGCTGACTCGTCTATGATCGAGCTCTTGTATTCGAGCCCTCGAGGCCCCTGGCTTGTAATATAATGCTTGTATGACTTATTTTTATTTGTAGAGTTGTGTTGTGATATCTTCCCGTGAGTCCCTGATCTTGATCATACACGTTTGCGTGTATGATTAGTGTACGGTCAAATCGGGGGCGTCACACTCTTGTCCTACCAACACTCAGCAGATCGTGATTACCTTAAACTTGTGACCCTGTAGGTTCGGTAAAACATAGACATGAACAAACCCCCTTTGTTTAGTGATCGATAGCGGAACCTGGACGTCCATATCAATCCCTATGAGTACATGAATGGCATTTGAGTGAACCTTTGATTATCATGTGATATTCCCTTTGCTTCGAGATACTTTACAAAACCCAAGGTGAGATGTGTCAGTATCCTCTTGAGTCATACACATGCTCATTATACCGTTCTCCTTGTTACCGGTTTTGTTCTTATTTCTCGTTGAAATCTTCCGGCATCTCCATGACATAGTCACCTATGTTTCGCCAGACGATGATGATGTCTTCACATGGAGAAGGTTCTAAGAATATCTCTCCATTTCCGGAGGAGCAAATCCCACTCTTGAGCTATCTAATCCCTTGTCAAACTTTTCGATGAACCTATAAGTTGTTGTTATGATCACCGTATTATAGATGACGTTTGAGAAACCCCAAAGTCCACTGTATGGTAGGAAGTGACTATGATACTCTTATGGTCTAAGGAACTAAAACGTACGTTAACACTCCGTGTTATAGCAATTGACTTCTGACGATATTATCTCAAAGTATAATAAATAAGTTTTGGCTGATTCAATATGATCATTCTTCTAAAGTCAACCTCTCAATGTTGTTTTACGACTATGTTACTCTTAAAGATATTCTAGGATCCAGAAAACATGATCACTGACAACTTCAGATGCGAGACTAAGAATGTTATTTTACCCTTTGTCATTCCACACGTGCTTATGGGTTTTCCACTGAATCTCACATTCCAGAATCATAACATTTATAACATGAAATATAAATTCTTAATAATGAACCTAGAAATATAATAATACAATATTATTGCCGCTATGGCATATTTCCAATAGTTTCCCACCTGCACTAGAGTCAATAATCTAGTTAGCACATTTTTCATTAACACCAATGGCAATCTGGTGCTTGTCAATGCTCAGCTTGTGGTATAGCATTCATCCCATTGGATCTTGACAACTTCAGATCCACGTGTATCATTTGCATTTCAATGCATCTGTCATGCTAGCTTTGTTATGTATTGAATCACTAGAAGGACCTACGATTCCTTAGGTTGAGCTATAGAACCACTATTAAGTACAGTGTTCCATTGGCATAATCGTCTAGAAATCATACCAAGCTCATAAATGAAAGTTTGATTGATCACTCTCCATTGTTGCTTCTAAAGCGACAATCTACTCAGTCCTATGTTATAGATTTCACCATAGTAACCAACAACCCAACAAACACATCACAAAAAAAGATTACATCGGATAGAACTCCAAGAAGATCGGGGAGAACATTGTATTGAAGATCAAAGAGAGAAAAGAATCCATCTAGCTACTAGCTATGGACCCGTAGGTCTGTGGTGAACTACTCACACACCATCGGAAGGCGACACAGATGATGTAGAAGCCCTTCGTGATCGTTTTCGCCTCCGACAGAGTATCAAAAAACGCCTCCAGATGGGATCGCGAAGAATAGAAGCTTGCGGCGACGGAGAAAGTGCTTCGGGTGGCTCTCTGTTAGCTTGGGAATATTTGTGAATTTATAGGCTTGGAATTAGGTCGAACGGAGTTGCACGCCCCATGAGCTAGTCGCTCTCTCATAGCTCTTCTGGCCTCCTCTCAAACCTTCTAGGGTCCCTTCTGATCCATAAAAAATCGTCGTAAAGTTTCATCGTGTTTGGACTTCGTTTGATATTGATTTTCTGAAAAGTCAAAAACAAGCAAAAATAAGAACTAGCACTGGACACTGGGTTAATAGCTTAGTCCCAAAAAATGATATAAAATAGCATAAGAATGCATATAAAGTATCCAAAATTGATGATATAATAGCATGAAATAATAAAAAAATATAGATACATTGGAGACGTATCAACATTTCCAAGCTTAAGTCCTGCTCGTTTTCGAGTAGGTAAATGACAAAAACAATTTTTTTGTGTATACATGTATTGTTTGTAGTGAGATATGTACATGACAAAGAGCGATACCAAGACCAGCATCAGACCAATGTACATGACACTAGAAAGAGGTGGCACATCTCTGAACGCAAGGTCCATGGCAACAAGCAGACGCAATGGAAAAGACAGATTGTTTTGTCATCTTTCGTAGCGCCATCCTTTAGTATGCCAGGGAGCAGTTAAGGAATGAAATCATGCTCCGTTTTGGATCATAACATTTTAATATGACCACAAGCTAAGCTTCCACCACACGAAAAGTGGTGAAAATCCAAAATTTGTTATGTGATGCAATACAATGCAAATCTTATGTACTTTCTCTGTAAAGAAATATAAAAGCGTTTAGATCACTACTTTACACGTTTTCATCGCAATCTGAAGCTTTGAATTTAGTACTACTCATTAATCAGTGGTGTGATCTTAAGAAAATGATATACCTCTCAAATGAACAACTAAAAGGTCACGAGACATATGGTAATCCCAAGTAAATTGGTTGTTCTAGGGGAAAAGTGATGAAGAGCGTTGTTCTAGGGGAAAAGTGGTGACAAGCATGGATTATCTGTTTCGTCATCTTGGGAGGGGGAGGGTCATCCACATGACCACAAGCCAAGCCCACACCCCACGGCAAGTGATGCAAATCCCAATCATGTTATATCATGATTTACAATGCAAATCTTCTTTGATACTTTACACATTGGCGTCATTATCTTAAGCTTGGCATTTAGTACTCCCTTCGATCCATATTAGTTGTCGCTCAAGTTTCAGTGACAACTAATATGGATCGGAGGGAATACTACTAATTCGTTGTGTGATCTTAATAAAACACCATGCTTCTAAAACGAACATGTCACGAGGCGTGTACCAATCTCCAGATGAATCTGATGTTCTACATAATTCATACGTGCGGGAAGATAAGACTGAAAGCCGCACACTTACCCGGGATAGGATGGGATATTTTTTGAGAAATAGATAAGGATTAGTTCAGGTTTCTCCCATATATACGAAATGACTGGACGATGACTAATTAAATGAGAGACAACAAACCACTTATCTTCCTTTATATTTTTTGAGAATTAGATAAGGATTGGTTCAGGTTTCTCCCGTATATACGAAATGACTGGACGATGAATAATTAAATGAGAGACAACAAACCACTTATCTTCCTTTATGGCGCAATTAATCGAGAGCCTTCCCAAATTGCTTTTGTGGTTTTGTTGGCCACACTGCAGATGCTTCAAACCTTTGCACAACAGTGGGCATGTGGCTCCCTTTAAATAGCCACAAGAACCCATGAAAATAGCACCTCCAAAGTTCCCATTTATTCCATCTTCCTCTCAGGTCTAACCAAAACCCAACAAACCACCACCTCAGCCATGGCAACCACCCTTGCCACCGACGTCCGCCTCTCCATCGCGCACCAGACCCGCTTTGCCCTCCGTCTCGCCTCCACCATCTCATCCAACCCTAAGTCTGCTGCCAGCAATGCCGTCTTCTCCCCGGTCTCCCTCCATGTCGCGCTTAGCCTCCTCGCCGCTGGCGCGGGCAGTGCAACTCGGGACCAACTCGTCGCCACACTCGGGACAGGCGAGGTCGAGGGACTCCACGCGCTCGCCGAGCAGGTGGTGCAGTTCGTGCTCGCCGACGCGTCCTCCGCTGGAGGTCCGCATGTCGCCTTCGCCAACGGTGTCTTCGTGGACGCGTCGCTGCCCCTCAAGCCATCCTTCCAAGAGCTTGCAGTGTGCAAGTACAAGGCTGAGACCCAATCCGTGGACTTCCAAACTAAGGTGACCACCCCCCACCCGTGGGCTCGGTTCTTACCAGAAAACAAAAACAGAGTTAAAGAATTTTTTAACGGACATAATTATGTACATTTGAGAGAAACAATGACATGCTTAACTAACTACTTCAGCCGCCTGTACATGTTGGCATGCCATTGCTTCACTCAAAGTGCTTGTTTTGTGGTGATGTAATATAGAGATCTGTATCAATCTTATACACATTCTAGATTTGTAATTTAGTGGTTATTGTATACCATTATTTTTTACACTAGCAGCTTTAGCACTGTTTCCAACTTCCTATAGGTACATACGTTTAGTATTTTGGCTTGGTAATGACCATTTAAGTTTGTATGCACATATGAATTGTTTCTCTGTCATCCGTCGTTGTATGTGATGATTTTACTATGTGTTTGCAAATTTTACTATAGAAATGCTTTATAAAAACGCTAGTATGCTGCTTTGCATTCTTAGCATAACAATTATATTTTGTTCTTTGAAAGAATTTTCTGTTTGTTTGTTCAAAGGTTGGCGGCAGCAGTACTGTCAATCTATTTTCATTACGTAATTGACCTTTGTTTATTTCTCCATGGCGCAGGCCGCTGAAGTTGCTACTCAAGTGAACTCATGGGTAGAGAAAGTCACAAGCGGTCGCATCAAGGACATTCTCCCATCAGGATCTGTTGACAATACCACTAAACTTGTTCTTGCCAATGCCCTTTATTTCAAAGGGGCTTGGACAGATCAGTTTGATTCATCTGGAACAAAAAACGACTACTTCTACCTTCCTGATGGGAGCTCAGTTCAAACACCATTCATGTCCAGCATGGATGACCAATACCTTTCGTCTTCTGATGGGTTGAAGGTACTTAAGCTTCCCTACAAGCAAGGTGGGGACAAGAGGCAGTTCTCCATGTATATCCTTCTTCCAGAAGCACCAGGTGGTCTCTCAAGCTTGGCCGAAAAATTGAGTGCTGAACCAGACTTCCTGGAGCGGCATATCCCAAGGCAGAGGGTTGCACTTAGGCAATTCAAGCTCCCCAAGTTCAAGATATCATTTGAAACTGAAGCATCTGATTTGCTCAAATGTTTGGGCCTCCAGCTTCCATTCAGCAATGAAGCAGATTTTTCCGAGATGGTGGATTCCCCAATGGCACACGGTCTTCGTGTCTCATCTGTTTTCCACCAAGCGTTTGTGGAAGTGAACGAACAAGGAACTGAGGCCGCGGCATCAACTGCCATTAAAATGGCCCTGCTACAGGCAAGGCCGCCCTCGGTCATGGATTTCATCGCGGATCACCCTTTCCTCTTCCTTCTCCGGGAAGACATCTCTGGTGTGGTCCTATTCATGGGTCATGTGGTCAATCCCCTCTTATCTTCGTAATGTGTTTGCTCTGAAAGTGTGTGTTGTCAGTTGCCCTCAGCCATTACATGTAAGGGAAGGGTTTCGACAGTCAGTCATGTTAACCATACAATAAATCGAATAAATGGTTATGCTAAAATATCCAATAAATTGCCTTTTAATAATGGCTTGCTTTGTTGTGCAAAGGAAAACCAATTGGACTGTTTTTTCATTAATCATCGCGGTACTGTGGATTTCTCGAAGAACTACCTCATGCCAAAAGGAAAATCTAAGTCATCTTGATTAGTACTATCCAACATGAATCTCATCGTCATTAACATCTATATTTTTTCACAAAAAAACTGCCAATGGCCACTTTTTGAGATTGAATATGCTCTTCAATTTCTCTTCTTCTTACGTTTTTCATATCCCCGCTTATCTTTAGATTCACTAACTCCTTGGTGTTGGAGCTCCCAGGGCCGATTGTGTTGATCGATTTGCAGGGCCGGGCCGGCAAAATCTGGGGCCCTGTGCGAGACTAAAAAATGGGCCCTATCTAACTAGAAAAAAAAGAACTAACAAGCAATTATAATGCGTATGATATAATGTCTTACATAACAATTGGTTACATAAAAAATCATACCTATTCAACTCCTGGTTGTATAATATTTATTTGAACAACATTATTCTTTTAGTATTCTTTGAAGTGAAATCTTCAATGATATCCTCGTAATCAATCTTCTCCCCATGATGACTCAAATCTGTTTTACTGAAAAACAAGATACAAAAGATGAATAAAATAAAATTAAAGTGATAGGACAGCTGTCAACAGATATCAATTAGAGATTATGCGCCAATGTTTGGCAATTGGACGAACCATCTAACTCACCTAGTCTTGTGTCCTGTCTAGATGAACTGCTATACTATGATCTTTAATCAAGGAGGCAAGAACTCATCTCCAACGAAGTAACCATCTCTGCCAAAAAGTTAATTAGGATTTAGGACTTAGGTGTAGAATGTAGGATCTAAAGTTAATCAGGAGGGCAAGCTAGTGGCAGCTGGCAGGAGTAGTTAAACACTTAAACTAGGGCCTGGACCATGCAAGTACTGATGGATTCTCTAACTCTTGCCGATAACAAATCAAGACGGGGAACCCTCCACGACTGATGCTACACATGCTGACACATGACTAGCAAGGGTAGAGGAACATGCTTTGTTGATCTACCTGTTATGGCGATGGCGAGAGGAATATCTTCATCAGAGTTCAGACGAAGTTAATCGGAACTCGGAAGGCTTGTTGGCCTGCCTGTCGTCGTGTCGCCCGCCGCCTCCTCTGGACGCGATGCGATCAATTTTGATCTGGTTTGGATGCACCCTCTCATCTGCCAATTTCCTCTCGATGCGATCGAGGGGGATCCCGTTCTGTTCTGATCGAGGCATCCCATCGAGCAGCGGCCTCACGCGGAGTCGCGCGGAAGCGCCAGGCTCCACCGGCTCAGTGCCAAGAGCGGCCCAGCACCCAGGAGAAAATATACCTAGGCCTATATAAAAATTTTGGAGCCCCTAAAAATTATGGGCCCTGTGCGGGCCATACACTTTGTAGACCTATGGGCCCGGCCCTGCCATAAATATGTACAACAAAGGTCGAAACAATTTATTAAAAAATGTGTGTGTGTTTTTCATTCTTCCGCAATACAATAAGAAGGCCATGCCTAAAGCTCTTTCCTCCTTGTTGAGTATATTGATTATTAGAAAATATAGAATATACTAGGATTTGATCCTGCCTTGTCTTGTACTTCAAATTGATCCTTGTACTCCTATATATATGCCCACGGGGCTCAAGCAATATGACGAACTATTTCATCAAACTCGTCTCTCCCTTCTAATATGGTATCAGCCTAATCGATAACAAACTCTAACCGCCGCCGCTTTCGCACCCGCGCACCGCCCTCGGGGCGGTTGGCCTCCATGACCGCCGCTGGGGCCGCGCCGCCCGTACTTAGGGTTCGTCTGCCGGTCGTGTTGACCGACTGCCTTAGAAAGTCTTTTTCCCGAGCACTTGCTTTGTTTTTTTTTTTCACTTCCTCGCCGATGGTTTCAATCGGCGTTTTTTTTTTGGTCTTTCGATCTACGATCGATTTGCATCGACCTCCGCACGTCTCTACTCCAACATCGGCACAACTACGCAGCTTCTTCTCCGACACGAGGGTCTGGCGCGACATGCAGCAGCCCGGAACGGCCACGGTCCGCGCATCGGTCGACGTGCACAGCACCTGGGTCGCGCTGTATGGCGCTGGTAACCAAGCTAGCCATGCAAGGCACGGCCAATGTGTTGCACTAGTACACGCCACACGGGACGCATCATCCTCCGAGAAAAAGATGCACCTGGTTGCAATCGAGCTGGATGGAGACGACGTGGAAGGAGGATCCCGATCCAATCAAGGTGACGATGGTTGGCGCAGAACGACGCGAGCGACCGATGCACGGACGGCGGCCGTTCCGGGCTGCACCGACCATCGCGCCGCCGCTGCGTCGCCTTCTCGGGCCGTAGCGAGCGTGGCACGCGGTCACGCTGCCGTTCTGAGTCGTTCCCGCGGTTGCATCGACCCGGGTTTCGTTGCTGCGCCGCCTCCCCGGGCCGTCGCGCAGCGACCCGTGGTCACCGCCGCCGACCTGAGGTCTTTTCGCTGTCGCCCCGATATGCCTGCCGTCGCTGCGTCGCTCTTCGGATCATCGTAGTGTCGCGGTCCGCGGTCCACTTCATCGTCCCCGCGCTTCGACTTCCTGTGGTATGTGTCGCGCCATCTCCCTTGGTGCGGGAACGCCACCGTCCGTGCTGGTCTTCGTCACGATGTTGGGTTCTTCGCCTCCTTCGAGCATCGCCGCCGCGCTCCTACCTAGCCGCCACCGTCGCTGCTCTTCGGTCGCCGCCGCCGCAGCCGCCTGTCCGCCCCCTTCGTCTTCGTCCAGCACCAGCCCGTCGCCAGCGTCACCGTCATCTACCTCGACCACTTCGTCTACTCCGACAACCGCGAGCGACATCGGCCCCGCGTCGATTGGCACCGCAACCGTCGTCGAGTCCTTCTCTGCTGGCTTCTCTGACTTTTTCGACATGGCGTACAGCTGGTGCAGGTCCCATTCTACGCATGCCTGGTGCTGGCAACACCGAAGCATGCCTTCATCCACGACGTGTCCCCGGACCTGTCAAGTCTGGTGCGGCGCTTCGTCAACTTCATCTTCGTCCGTCTACGTATGCCCGGTGCTGGCAACACCGGTGCGTGCCTTCGTCTACGATGTGCCCCGGGCTTGGCAAACCCGCTGCGAAGCGTCATCGACAATATCTTCTTCCCGGCGCACCACTACTTCGACACCATTGGGCTCATGACTAACTCGACGCCTCTTTGCGCCCGCAGCTCCACGGTGACTTCCTCGACACCGGCCACCCCGACTCGACATCGACCACGACATTCTTCGCAGGGCTACCTTGACCATGGCTCCACCACCTACGCTCTCGGCTACCTCGACAAATGATACGTCTCCAACGTATCTATAATTTTTGATTGTTCCATGCTATTATATTATCTGTTTTGGATGTTTAATGGACTTTGTTATGCACTTTTATATTATTTTTGGGACTAACCTACTAATCAAAGACCCAGTGCAAATTGCTGTTTTTTTGCCTATTTCAGTGTTTCGCAGAAAAGGAATATCAAACGGAATCTGTTGGGGATATAACTATTGAGCATAAACCGCCCTGGAGGGGCCGGGTTATGCCCATAGTGAAGCACCTGTATTGAAGCCCATGAAGACAAAAAGGATGGTGCTTTAGTAAAGAAACGTAATAACAAGACTCAGGGCCCAGGGACGGGTTAGAGCCCATAAGTGTAAACCGCCATAAGGTGTATGACTTGTATTGTACGTTAGGAAAGAGTAGATATCGAGCCGGGCATGATTATGAGCCGGCCGGGATTCTGTAAACCGACTGAGCATCAACCTGTGTATATAAAGGGACGACCGGGCGGCGGTTTAGGGACAAGAAACAAGAGGTCGAGAGCCGGGTCAAGCGTATTCGCTCCCGTTCATTGAAACCCTAGCAATTCCAATCACAACTGGACTAGGCTTTTACCTTCATCGTAAGGGGCCGAACCGGTATAAACTCCTCGTGTCCTTTGTCCTGATTAACCCCTTTAAGTTAACCTCAACACGATGGCTCCACGACTAAGTCCTCACACTAGGACATCTGCCGTGACAATCCCACGACAGTTGGCGCCCACCGTGGGGCTATCGCACGATGGTTTCGAGTTCTTAAAGGGCAGCTTCGAAGGGATCAAGGGATACGCCGTGGGCCGAATAACCAAGAGTCCCCACGGCAAGCTCTACATCGACAACGCAGGCTGGGGCCCCGAGGCCGGCTCCATTGAGTACGGGTACCGGGTCCCCTTTAGTGGAATTCACGTCTTCATCGGTAAGATCAGCGAACCGGGCCCTGAGCCGGACATCTGCACCAACATCATCGAGACGGCTCAGCGCGCGAGATCCGCCCTGGTTCAGCCTCCCATGAAGCGTGCCTTCGTGGGAGTCATCCACAGGGCAGAATCTGAGGATTGATCGGTATCTGGTGGTGAAACCGTCGTTTACTCCGATGGCGAGTCATCTACTGGAGAAATCGAGTCATTGTACCATCTGCAAGACGGCCAGCTTGGGGGCTATTCCGATGGCGACAGTATTCCGGATCCCCACGAGCCACTGAACCGAGTTGCAATCTTCATGGCTGGTACACAACCATGGAAGAATTCTTCAACTGCGGCGGTGTTAATCTCCGAATCAGCGGCGGCAATGGCGGCCGGGGCAGGAGGCCCTGCGCGCCCGCCGGCTCAAGTCTTGTCTGGTTTACTTGACACTTTAGCAACACTGATGACGACCGAGGTTAGCGCGGCAAACCGGGATGAGCATAATGCGGAAATTGCCAAGGTGAGAGACCAGATAACTCAAGCCAGGGAATACCTGGCAGCCGAAGACGTAAGAATGGCCACCATGCGGGCCGAGTTAGAGGCTCAGACGCAGTGGGTTCAATCGGAGTCTTTTTGGCTTATGCTGGATCAGAATGCATCGAATGATGTCATGAGGAGAAGGCATCAGACAGCCTACCTTCAGTTTACTAGGCGAGAAACCTCGTCAACACGCCCGGAGCAGGGACCAGTAACCAGCCAGTGGTAAACCGGACTGAAGTACCAGGAACAGGGGCGCCTGTTCAACCGTGCACGATGTACCCGCCTCATCAAGGCAATAACCCACCGCAACATATACCGATGTCGTAGCATGTGCCGACGCCGCCGGGTCATTACTCTAACCCCTTAGATAACATGGTCGCCGCCGCTTCACGATTGGCGGCTCTCCCAGTCGAAGGCGAGTCCCCAGTAGTAGTTGAGATGCGGCGGGATAGAGAGCTTCTTCAGACAGCCTTGGCTCAGCAGCAGGCTTATTCGTACAGCCGTGAGAGGATTCATTCCACCCCCCGCCCAAGCAGGAGTTACAGCAGACATATTGATGAGCCGGCCGTGTCAAGCAGTGCGCGGAATCGTAATTCGCCTCGTGGCCATAGCCCGGCAGGCGGTGGGGCCGATGCTCAGAACGTGATGGACCAAGGTAGAGCACGTCGAGAGGCCGAGCTAGCGGCGCAATACGCGGTCCGTCAACCTTCTCCGATTCATCCGACGGCTTCAGTCGAGACAGGTGTAACTTTCAGGTCTTTGTGTCCGCTGTGTTTGGCCCCGGCTTTGCGTAACATACGGTTGCCCAAGGATTTCAAAGGTCCCCATAAGGTACCCAACTACACGGCTGATTTACCTCCTGAAGCGTGGATTGAGAGTTATGAGATGGTGATGGAACTGCTGGATGTTGATGAGGCCGCATATGCTAAGTATTTCACCATGATGTTAGAAGGAACGACTCGTACTTGGTTGAAGGGATTACCGACTAACTCCGTTGGGTCATGGGCTGAGTTAAAATCCCGATTTATCCAGATTTTCAAGGACACGTGCAAGCAGTCCATGTCAATTATGGATTTGGCATCCTATGTCCAGGAAGAAGGTGAGTCGACAACCCACTGGGTGCGCCGGGTTTCAACGATCTTGCACTCGTCAGACCGGATCAATGCCGACTCAGCAGTCTTGACGTTGGAGAAAAATTGCCGTTTTACGCCCCTCAAGCAGAAATTAGGGTGGCTCAAACGTCACTGCAATGACATGGGGACACTCATGGCTGCTCTGGTTAAGTACACTGACTCTGATAGTACCAAAGACCCCGAGTCTGATGATGACAAACCGGGAAAGGGAAAGAAGAACAACAGCACCAGAGGGCAGCAGCATAACCCGACGGCGAGTCAAGGTGGTAACTGTAAGCGCAAAGCTGATAATAGTTTGGACTTTGTGGCAAATACCAATGCACAGAATAATGGCCAGGGTCGTAAGGTTAGACCGCCCCCACAGACCGGAGGATCAGGCATGAATATTGAGCATCTGTTAAATCAGCCCTGCCCAAGGCATGGTACACATCAAAGACCGTCTACTCATCTCTGGAAAGATTGTTACATCATGAAGGAGTTCAAGAATTCAAATCTTTTTCAAAGCAACCATGGACCGAGAGGCAGTCCAGGATCCGGTTCACAGGGTCCGGGTTACGGTGGTGGCGGTTCAGGTTCTGGGTTCCAAGGTCATCAAGGCAGTCAAGGCAATCAAGGCGGCTACCATCAACAGTCTAGTTAGGGGAGTCAGCAGCAGCAGTCTGGATATCAGAGTAACCCGAAACAGTTGAATAGTGGGCAGTATCATGTCTTCACCACAGTTTTGTGCAAGTGGGATCAGAAACTTCATAAAAGGGCAGTAAAACTCCGTTGAACCGGTAGTGCCCCGTTACTTGCGCTGGTCTGAGCAGCCCATTGTGTGGAGTCGAGAGGATCACCCGCCCCAGGTTGATAATCTGGGTCATCTGGCATTGGTGGTTGCACCTCAGGTTGGAGGGTATAAGTTCAGCAAGGTGCTCATGGACGGAGGGAGCAGCATCAATATCCTTTATTATGAAACCTTCCGTCGTATGGGGTCGACGGATAAAAATCTTAAACCGTCAAATAATGTTTTTCATGGTGTGGTGCCTGGTAAGTTGGCGTATCCGGTTGGTAAGATAGCTCTGGAAGTTGCTTTTGGAGATGATCATGACTCTAGATCAGAGACATTGACCTTTGAGGTAGTGAAAATCAAGAGCCCTTATCATGCCCTGTTTGGGCGGCCGGCTTATGCTAAGTTCATGGCAAGGCCCTGTTATGTTTATCTACAGCTCAAGATGTCGGGTCATAAGGGGACCATCATGGTACATGGGAGCCGGAAGATAGCTTTGGAGTGCGAAGAAGGTGATGCGGCTTATGCTGAGTCGGTTTGTGCAACGGAGGAGTTGAAGTTTTATAAGGACAATGTTGATCCGGCGGACATGACTTCTTTGAAAAAAACCACTATAGAGCATGATCCGACCCTGAAGTTTAAGTCGGCTGATGAGACTAAGCTAGTTGACTTTGTTCCCGGTGATTCATCCAAGCAGTTCAGCATCAGCGTTAATTTGGATCCAAAATAGGAAAGCACGCTCATCGAGTTCATCCGTGAGAACTGGGATATCTTTGCATGGAAGCCTTCTAACATGCCAGGTGTACCGAGGGAACTCGCTGAGCACACTCTTAATATTGATCCTAGGTTTAAACCGGTCAAGCAGTTTCTTCGGCGTTTTAACGAAGAAAGGCGCAAGGCCATTTGTGAGGAGGTAGACTGGCTCTTGGCGGTTGGGTTTATTATCGAGGTTTTTCATCCCGAGTGGTTGTCTAACCTGGTGCTGGTACTTAAGAAAAATGGCACTTGGCGCATGTGTGTGGACTACACAGATTTGAACAAGTCTTGTCCAGCTGACCCTTTCGCTCTCCCTCGTATTGATCAGATCATTGATGCTACGGCGGGTTGTGAACGGTTGAGTTTTTTGGATGCTTATTTGGGTTATCATCAGATCAAGATGGCACTTAAGGACCAGGAGAAAACCGCTTTTATAACTCCTTTTGGAGCCTTCTGCTATGTGTCTATGCCTTTTGGGCTCAAGAGTGCCCAGGCGATGTACCAATGATGTGTGCAGAATTGTCTTCATACTCAGATTGGGCGCAATGTTCATGCTTATGTGGATGATATCGTGGTGAAGTCCAGAATGAAGGAAACATTGATAGATGATTTGAAGGAAACCTTTGATAATCTCCGGGTTTATAACATGATGCTTAACCCGGCCAAGTGTGTCTTTGGTGTACTGATACGTCTCCGTCGTATCTGCTTTTCCAAACACTTTTGCCCTTGCTTTGGACTCTAACTTGCATGATTTGAATGGAACTAATCCGGACTGACGCTGTTTTCAGCAGAATTACCATGGTGTTATTTATGTGCAGAAACAAAAGTTCTCGGAATGACCTGAAACTTCACGGAACATCTTTTTGGAAATAATAAAAAATCCTTGCAAAAGATGAAGACCAGGGGGCCCACACCCTAGCCACGAGGGTGGGGGGTGCGCCCCCTACCTCGTGGGCCCCCTGGAGCTCCTCCGACCTCAACTCCAACTCTATATATTTGCTTTCGGGGAGAAAAAATGAGGGAGAAGGATTCATCGCGTTTTATGATACGGAGCCGCCACCAAGCCCTAAAACCTCTCGGGAGGGCTGATCTGGAGTCCGTTCGGGGCTACGGAGAGGGGAATCCGTCGCCATCGTCATCATCAACCATCCTTCATCACCAATTTCATGATGCTCACCGTCGTGCGTGAGTAATTCCATCGTAGGCTTGCTGAACGGTGATGGGTTGGATGAGATTTATCATGTAATCGAGTTAGTTTTGTTAGGGTTTGATCCCTAGTATCCACTATGTTCTGAGATTGATGTTGCTATGACTTTGCTATGCTTAATGCTTGTCACTAGGGCCCGAGTGCCATGATTTCAGATCTGAACCTATTATGTTTTCATCAATATATGAGAGTTCTTGATCCTATCTTGCAAGTCTATAGTCACCTACTATGTGTTATGATCCGGCAACCCCGAAGTGACAATAATCGGGACCACTCCCGGTGATGATCGTAGTTTGAGGAGTTCATGTATTCACTATGTGTTAATGCTTTGGTCCGGTACTCTATTAAAAGGAGGCCTTAATATCCCTTAGTTTCCGCTAGGACCCCGCTGCCACGGGAGGGTAGGACAAAAGATGCCATGCAAGTTCTTTTCCATAAGCACGTATGACTATATTCGGAATCCATGCCTACATTACATTGATGAATTGGAGCTAGTTCTGTGTCACCCTATGTTATGACTGTTACATGATGAACCGCATCCGGCATAATTCTCTATCACCGATCCATTGCCTACGAGCTTTCCATATATTGTTCTTTGCTTATTTACTTTTCCATTGCTATTGTTACAATCACTACAAAATACCAAAAACATTACTTTTGCTATCATTACCTTTTGCTACCGTTACCACTACTATCATATTACTTTGCTACTAAACACTTTGCTGCAGATATTAAGTTTCCAGGTGTGGTTGAATTGACAACTCAGCTGCTAATACTTGACAATATTCTTTGGCTCCCCTTGTGTCGAATCAATAAATTTGGGTTGAATACTCTACCCTCGAAAACTGTTGCGATCCCCTATACTTGTGGGTTATCAAGACTATTTTCTGGCGCCGTTGCCGGGGAGCATAACTCTATTCTTTGAGTCACTTGGGATTTATATCTGCTTATCATTATGAAGAAATTGAGAGATCCAAAAACCAAGATTTATCCCTCAACTACGAGGGGAGGTAAGGAACTGCCGTCTAGCTCTGCACTTTATTCACCTTCTGTTTTGAGTAAGCTTGCGACACCTAAACCTGCTTCTGCTATTGATTCTGATATGTCGCATGTTATTGATGATGCCACTTCTGCTATGCATGATACTTATGATGAAACTGCTTCTGTGCTTGATACTACTATGCCACTTGGTGAATTTCTTGATGAACAACTTGCTAGGGTTAGAGAGAATGAAATTATTGAAACTGATAATATTGATAAAAGTGATGATGAAGACTCTCCCCCTAATAAATATGAATTGCCTGTTGTGCCTGAGGGCTATGTTATGGAAGCAGAAATTGCTAAAGCTATTTTTGCTTGCAAGGATAGATATGATCTTAAGAAGTTATTAGCTAAATGGAAGCAGCAATCTCTTAATGCTAGAATGAAACCTGACCTTGCTTTTGCTACTCCACCTATCTGTGTTACCGGTAAGGATTATGAATTCTATGTTGATCCTGATATAGTTACTTTGGTTGAATCTGATCCTTTTTATGGCTATGAATCTGGAACTGTCGTGGCACATCTTACTAAATTAAATGATATAGCCACCCTGTTCACTAATGATAAGAAATCTTGCTACCTTTATATCCTCAAAATATTTCCGTTCTCATTAAAGGGTGATGCTAAGATATGGTTTAATTCTCTGGATCCTGGTTGTGTGCGTAGTCCCCAGGATATGATTTATTACTTCTCTGCTAAATATTTCCCTGCTCATAAGAAACAAGCTGCTTTGAGGGATATATATAATTTTGTGCAAATTGAAGAAGAGAGTACATACATCAAGTGGCACGTGGTATCCCATTGTCACCACAGATATCCACGGCAAGACATACATCAAGTGTTCTCAAGTCTTTAAAGACTCAATCCGATAGGACAACTCCAAAGGGGAAACTCAATTCATTACAAGAGAGTAGTGGGGGAAGAAACATCATAGGATCCAAATATAATAGCAAAGCTCGCGATACATCAAGATCGTATCACCTCAAGAACACGAGAGAGAGAGAGAGAGATCAAACACATAGCTACTGGTACATACCCTCAGCCCCGAGGGAGAACTACTCCCTCCTCGTCATGGAGAGCACCGGGATGATGAAGATGGCCACCGGAGAAGTATTCCCCCCTCCGACAGGGTGCCGGAACGGGTCTAGATTGGTTTTCGATGGCTACGGAGGCTTCTGGCGGCGGAACTCCCGATCTATCTTGCGTTCTGGAAGTTTTAGGGTATATGGAGTTATATAGGCAGAAGAAGCATGTCAGGGGAGCCACGAGGGCCCACGAGACAGGGGGGCGTGCCCTAGGGGGGCACGCCCCCACCCTCGTGAGCACCTCGTTCGTTCCTTGACGTGGGGTCCAAGTCCATCAGGTGTGTTTCCTTCCAAAAATAACTTCTCCAGTTGATTTCGTTCTGTTTCGACTCCGTCTGATATTCCTTTTCTTCAAAACACTGAAATAGGCATAAAACAGCAAATCTGGGCTGGGCCTCCGGTTAATAGGTTAGTCCCAAAAGTAATATAAAAGTGGATAATAAAGCCCAATATTGCCTTAAACAGTAGATAATATAGCATGGAGCAATCAAAAATTATAGATACGTTGGAGATGTATCAAGCATCCCCAAGCTTAATTCCTGCTCGTCCTCGAGTAGGTAAATGATAAAAAAGATAATTTTTGATGTGTAATGCTTGTTGACATAATTTCAATGTAATTCTTCTTACTTGTGATATGAATATTCAGATCCATAAGATTCAAGACAAAAGTTCATATTGACATAGAAATAATAATACTTCAAGCATACTAACTAAGCAATCATGTCTTCTCAAAATAACATGGCCAAAGAAAGTTATCCCTACAAAATCATATAGTCTGGCTATGCTCCATCTTCACCACACAAAAATATTTAAATCATGCACAACCCCGATGACAAGCCAAGCAATTGTTTCATACTTTTGATGTTCTCAAACCTTTTCAATCTTCACGCAATATATGAGCGTGAGCCATGGACATAGCACTATAGGTGGAATAGAATGGTGGTTGTGGAGAAGACAAAAAGGAGAATATAGTCTCACATCAACTAGGCGTATCAACAGGATATGGAGATGCCCATTAATAGATATCAATGTGAGTGAGTAGGAATTGCCATGCAACGGATGCACTAGAGCTATAAGTGTATGAAAGCTCAACAAAAGAAACTAGTGGGTGTGCATCCAACTCGCTTGCTCACGAAGACCTAGGGCATTTTGAAGAAGCCCATCATTGGAATATACAAGCCAAGTTCTATAATGAAAGATTCCCACTAGTATATGAAAGTGACAACATAGGAGACTCTCTATCATGAAGATGATGGTGCTACTTTGAAGCACAAGTGTGGTAAAAGGATAGTAGCATTGTCCCCTTTTTTATTATTATTTTATTATTTGGCCTTCCCTTTTTTTATTTGGCCTTTATTTTTTGCCTTTCTTTTTTATGGCCTTTCTCTTTTTTTGGGACAATGCTCTATTGAATGATGATCATCACACTTCTATTTATTTACAACTCAATGATACAACTCGATACTAGAACAAAGATGACTCTATATGAATGCCTCCGGCGGTGTACCGGGATATGCAATGAATCAAGAGTGACAAGTATGAAAAAATTATGAACGGTGGCTTTGCCACAAATACAATGTCAACTACATGATCATGCTAAGCAGTATGACAATGATGGAGTGTGTCATAATAAACGGAACGGTGGAAAGTTGCATGGCAATATATCTCGGAATGGCTATGGAAACGCCATAATAGGTAGGTATGGTGGCTATTTTGAGGAAGGTATATGGTGGGTGTATGATACCGGTGAAAGGTGCGCGGTATTTAGAGAGGCTAGCAAAGGTGGAAGGGTGAGAGTGCGTATAATCCATGGACTCAACATTAGTCATAAAGAACTCATATACTTATTGCAAAAATCTAGAAGTTATCAAAGCAAAGTATTACGCGCATGCTCCTAGGGGGATAGATTGGTAGGAAAACACCATCGCTCGTCCCCGACCGCCACTCATAAGGAAGACAATCAATAAATAAATCATGCTCCGACTTCGTCACATAACGGTTCACCATACGTGCATGCTACGGGAATCACAAACTTCAACACAAGTATTTCTCAAATTCACAACTACTCAACTAGCATGACTCTAATATCACCATCTCCATATCTCAAAACAATTATCAAGTATCAAACTTCTCATAGTATTCAACACACTCATAAGAGAATTTTATTATTCTTGAATACCTAGCATATTAGGATTTTAAGCAAATTACCATGCTATTTAAGACTCTCAAAATAATATAAGTGAAGCATGAGAGTTCATCTATTTCTTCAAAATAAAACTACCACCATGCTCTAAAAGATATAAGTGAATCACTAGAGTAAATGACAAACTACTCCGAAAGATATAAGTGAAGATCAATGAGTAGTCGAATAATTATGCAACTATGTGAAGACTCTCTAACATTTAATAATTTCAGATCTTGGTATTTTATTCAAACAGCAAGCAAAGTAAAATAAAATGACATTCTAAGAATGGCAAACATCATGTGAAGAAGCAAAACTTAGGATCAACCGATACTAACCGATAATTGTTGAAGAAGAAAGGTGGGATGCCAACCGGGGCATCCCCAAGCTTAGACGCTTGAGACTTCTTGAAATATTATCTTGGGGTGCCTTGGGCATCCCCAAGCTTGAGATTTTGTGTCTCCTTAATTCCTCTCATATCACGGTCTCCCTAAATCTCAAAAGCTTCATCCACACAAAACTCAACAAGGACTCGTGAGATAAGTTAGTATAAACCATTGCCAAAACCTTATCATACTCTACTGTAGCAAATCACTAAAATTATTATTCAACATTGCATACTAAATGCCTCTGCATATTTAATAGTCCTATCCTCAAATAGAATCATTAAAGAAGCAAAGATATGCAAACAATGCAAACATAACAGCAATCTGCCTAAACAGGATAGTCTGTAAAGAATGCTGCAACATCCATACTTCCCTAACTCCAAAAATTATGAAAGAAAATTTCCACTGTAGTAAATTTATCAGAGCTTAATATGCAAAAGGTTTCAACATTTTATCACATTCTAACTTTTCTAGGGAATTATTGCAACAGCGGTAAACTTTCTGTTTTCAAACAGCAACATGTATACTTGTAACATAGGCATAGTAAAGGCTATCAATGCCACTTTTATTAGAATAAAAGATGCAGAACATTGTTCTAAATAACAGAAAGAAAATCCTAACAAAATAAATTGACGCTCCAAGCAAAACACATATCATGTGGCGAATAAAAATATAGCTCCAAGTAAAGTTACCGATGAACGAAGACGAAAGAGGGGATGCCTTCCGGGGCATCCCCAAGCTTAGGCTCTTGGCTATCCTTGAATATTACCTTGGGGTGCCTTGGACATCCCCAAGCTTAGGCTTTTGCCACTCCTTATTCCATAGTCCATCAAATCCTTACCCAAAACTTGAAAACTTCACAACACAAAACTTAACAGAAAACTCGTAAGCTCCGTTAGTATAAGAAAGTAAATCACCACTTCCAAGTACTGTAATGAACTCATTCTTTATTTATATTGGTGTTAAACCTACTGTATTCAAATCTTATCTATGGTTTATAAACTATTTTACTAGCCATAGATTCATCAAAATAAGTAAACAACACATGAAAGACAGAATCTGTCAAAAACAGAACAGTCTGTAGTAATCTGGATCAAACGTATACTTCTGGAACTCATAAAATTCTCAAATAAATTGCTGGACCTGCGGAATTTATCTATTAATCATCTGCAAAAATAATTAACTAAATATAACTCTCCAAATAAAAATGGCAGCAATTCTCATGAGCGGTAAAGTTTCTGTTTTTGACAGCATGATCAACAAGACTTTCCCAAAGTCTTCCCAAAGGTTCTACTTGGCACAAACACTAATTAAACACATAAAACCACATCTAAAAAGAGGCTAGATTAATTATTTATTACTAAATAGGAACAAAAATCAAGTAACTAAAATAAAATTGGGTTGCCTCCCAACAAGCGCTATCGTTTAACGCCCCTAGCTAGGCATGATGATTTCAATGATGCTCACATAAAAGATAAGAATTGTAACATAAAGAGAGCATCATGAAGAATATGACTAGCACATTTAAGTCTAACATACTTCCTATGCATAGGGTTTTTGTGAGAAAACAACTTATGGGAGCTATAATCAACTTGCATAGGAAGGTAAAACAAGCATAACTTCAAAACTTTAAGCACATAGAGAGGAAACTTGATATTATTGCAATTCCTACAAGCATATATTCCTCCCTCATAATAATTTTCAGTAGCATCATGAATGAATTCAACAATATAACCAGAACCTAAAGCATTCTTTTCATGATCTACAAGCATAGAAAATTTACTACTCTCCACATAAGCAAAATTCTTCTCATGAACAATGGTGGGAGCAAACTCAAAAAGATAACTATCATGTGATTGAAAATTAAGATCAAGATGACAAGTTTCATGGTTATCATTATTCTTTATAGCATACGTGCCATCACAATAATCATCGTAGATAGTAGGCATGCTTTCATCATAGTAAATTTGCTCATCAAAGCTTGGGGGACAAAAAATATCATCTTCATCAAACATAGCTTCCCCAAGCTTGTGGCTTTGCATATCATTAGCATCATGGATATTCAAGGAATTCATACTAACAACATTGCAATCACGCTCATCATTCAAATATTTAGTGCCAAACATTTTATAGATTTCTTCTTCTAGCACTTGAGCACAATTATCCTTTCCATCATACTCACGAAAGATATTAAAAAGGTGAAGCGTATGAGACAAACTTAATTCCATTTTTTATAGTTTTCTTTTATAAACTAAACTAGTGATAACACAAGAAACTAAAAGACTCGATTGCAATATCTAAAGATATACCTTCAAGTGCTAACCTCCCCGGCAACGACGCCAGAAAAGAGCTTGATGTCTACTACACAACCTTCTTCTTGTAGACGTTGTTGGGCCTCCAAGTGCAGAGGTTTGTAGGACAGTAGCAAATTTCCCTCAAGTGGATGACCTAAGGTTTATCAATTCGTAGGAGGCATAGGATGAAGATGGTCTCTCTCAAGCAACCCTGCAACCAAATACCAAAGAGTCTCTTGTGTCCCCAACACACCCAATACAATGGTAAATTGTATAGGTGCACTAGTTCGGAGAAGAGATGGTGATACAAGTGGTATTTGGATGGTAGATAAAGGTATTTGTAATCTGAAATTATAAAAACAGCAAGGTAACAAGTGATAAAAGTGAGCGTAAACGGTATTGCAATGCTAGGAAACAAGGCCTAGGGTTCATACTTTTGCTAGTGTAAGTTCCCTCAACAATACTAACATAATTGGATCATAAAACTATCCCTCAACATGCAACAAAGAGTCACTCCAAATTCACTAATAGCGGAGAACGAACGAAGAGATTATGGTAGGGTACGAAACCACCTCAAAGTTATTCTTTCCAATCAATCCGATGGGCTATTCCTATAATTGTCACAAACAGCCCTAGAGTTCGTACTAGAATAACACCTTAAGACACAAATCAACCAAAACCCTAATGTCACCTAGATACTCCATTGTCACCTCAAGTATCCATGGGCATGATTATACGATATGCATCACACAATCTCAATTCATCTATTCAACCAACACATAGAACCTCAAAGAGTGCCCCAAAGTTTCTACCGGAGAATCACGACGAAAGCGTGTGCCAACCCCTATGCATAGGTTCATGGGCGGAACCCGCAAGTTGGTCACCAAAACATACATCAAGTGGCACGTGGTATCCCATTGCCACCACAGATATCCACGGCAAGACATACATCAAGTGTTCTCAAGTCTTTAAAGACTCAATCCGATAGGACAACTCCAAAGGGGAAACTCAATTCATTACAAGAGAGTAGAGGGGGGAAGAAACATCATAGGATCCAAATATAATAGCAAAGCTCGCGATACATCAAGATCGTATCACCTCAAGAACACGAGAGAGAGAGAGAGAGAGAGAGAGAGAGAAAGAGATCAAACACATAGCTACTGGTACATACCCTCAGCCCCGAGGGAGAACTACTCCCTCCTCGTCATGGAGAGGACCGGGATGATGAAGATGGCCACCGGAGAAGTATTCCCCCCTCCAGCAGGGTGCCGGAATGTGTCTAGATTGGTTTTCGGTGGCTACGGAGGCTTCTGGCGGCGGAACTCCCAATCTATCTTGCGTTCTGGAAGTTTTAGGGTATGTGGAGTTATATAGGTGGAAGAAGCACGCCAGGGGAGCCACGAGGGCCCCACGAGACAGGGGCGGGCCCTAGGGGGGCGCCCCCCACCCTCGTGAGCACCTCGTTCCTTCCTTGACGTGGGGTCCAAGTCCATCAGGTGTGTTTCCTTCCAAAAATAACTTCTCCAGTTGATTTCGTTCCGTTTCGACTCCGTCTGATATTCCTTTTCTTCAAAACACTGAAATAGGCATAAAACAGCAAATTTGGGCTGGGCCTCCGGTTAATAGGTTAGTCCCAAAAGTAATATAAAAGTGGATAATAAATCCCAATATTGCCTAAAACAGTAGATAATATAGCATGGAGCAATCAAAAATTATAGATACGTTGGAGACGTATCAGTAATGAACCTGAAACTAATGGTAATGTTCATGATGATGCTCAACCTAGTAATGATAATGATATAGAAATTGAACCTGTTGTTGATCTTGATAACCCACAATCAAAGAATCAATGTTATGATAAGGAAGACTTTGTTGCTAGGAAAGACGGAAAGGAAAGAGAGCCTTGGGTTCAGAAACCCATGCCTTTTCCTCCCAAACCATCCAAGAAAAAGGATGATGATGATTTTGAGCGCTTTGCTGAAATGATTAGACATATCTTTTTGCGTATGCGATTAACTAATATGCTTAAAATGAATCCTTATGCTAAGTACATGAAAGAAATTGTCACTAATAAAAGAAAGATACCGGAAGCTGAAATTTCCACCATGCTTGCTAATTATACTTTTAAGGGTGGAATACCAAAGAAACATGGAGATCCAGGAGTACCCACTATACCATGCTCCATTAAAAGAAACTATGTTAAAATTGCGTTATGTGATCTTGGAGCCGGTGTTAGTGTTATGCCTCTTTATATCGTAGACTTGACTTGAATAAGTTGACACCTACTGAAATATCTTTGCAAATGGCTGATAAATCAACTGCTACACTTGTCGGTATTTGTGAGGATGTGCCTGTTGTGGTTGCAAACGTTACTATTTTAACGGACTTTGTTATTCTTGATATTCCCGAGGACGATAGTATGTCTATTATTCTTGGAAGACCCTTTTTGAATACTGCAGGGGCTGTTACTGATTGCAACAAAGACAATGTCACTTTTCATGTCAATGGTAATGAGCATATGGTACACTTTCCGAGGAAACAACCTCAAGTCCACACTATCAATTCTATTGGAAAAATTCCATCGATTATTTTTGGAGGTTTTGAATTTCCTCTTCCTACTGTCAAAAAGAAATATGATATTCTTATTGTTGGGGATGTGCATATCCCCGTTGAGGTAACCTAGTGTTATTCGAAAATTCTCCGGTTCCATGTTATTTGGAATGAGTTTGTTGACAAGACTTGATCAACCTTGTTAGTGGATTCATTTTGATGATCATGAGATGGATGAATTTAGAAAACACAACTCCCTGTACCCTCCTTTTACTTTCTGTTATTGATATTAAATAAAATAAAAATAGTATTTTCCTGTCTGTTTTCTGAATTACGCGTGCAATATAAAAATACCCCGAAAATAAAAGTTCTCCAAATGCCCTAAAATTTAAATATGATTTTTAAAGTAATATATGAGAATATTTGGCACTGAGAACACAGCACGGGGGGCATCCACCTAGCCACGAAGGTGGAGGGCGCGCCCCCTGCCTCATGGGCCCACGGTGCCCCCCTCCACTTATTCCTGCACCCACACGCTCCTTCTTCCTCCCACAAACACGATTATCCAGTTCAAACCCGAGTCCAAGCTCATTTTGCTGCCATTTTCGATCTCCTTGCTCAAAGCACCTCTCACAAAACTGCTTGGGGGGGATTGTTCCTTGGTATGTGACTCCTCCATTGGTCCAATTAGTTTTTGTTCTAGTGCTTTATACATTGCATATTTTTGCTGCTTAGGTGACCCTGTTCTTGAGCTTGCATGTAAAATTTATGTGGTTCCAGGTAGTTTTGATGCATGATATAGGCTCTAGGCACTTGTAGGAGTAGTTGCTATCGATTTTGTTGAGCTTGGCTCACTTTTATTTGAAGTTACTAAAAATTTCAGAATTTTTTCAGAGGAGGAAATATGTTTAGGAAAATGTACCAAGGTGGTTCTTCAAGGATACAAGAACCCAGGCTTGCAATGCGTGATGCTGATGATGAGCCACCAAGGGACGTTCCAGTGCGGCCTTGTGAATGGCCTTCAGAGGACTTCATGGATCGAGCGGGAATCAAGGAAGAATTTAACACATATTTGCATAACGCTGATCTTGTGAGCTTCGAGGCAGAAAGATTCCACCAGTACCACTATCTCACTAGTTCCTTTGTGAGGAGGTTTGAATTTTCATCTTCACGTAATTCTCCAACTATCATGTTTGATCTTTATGAAAAAGCTTATACGATGGACTTACAGGATTTTACCACTGCTTGCAAACTTCCGCAATGGGGTAGTGCTAGTGAACCCCGCAAATCTGAATTTAGAAATTTTCTTGCTAGTATAACTGTGGGGGAATCTAGAGATATAACACAAACTACTATAGGGAGCATTCACTTTCCTGCTATACATTATTTTGCTCTCTTCATAGGTAGATGCATTAATGGTAAAGATGAGGCATGTCACATGTGTGTCCCTGACCTCAGTATTCTTAGGAGTGCTGTGTTAGGAGATAAATCTATAATTTGGGAGCCATTGTTGCACGTAGGTTGCATCTTAATAGATTTAATGGAGATTTCTTTGGTGGAATTTATGCAACCCGCTTAGCTGATTTTCTTGGTGTAACCATACGTAATGATGATATTGAATTGCCTCCTGCTTACCTAGACTTTACTACTATGGTTCACCACCAGTTTGTCGAGAGGAATGAATCACCTCTCCAGTATCGCTTAATCTTTGACAGACGTCGTGTTGTCCGTATTACTCTCCCTGCTCCTGCCTTCTTTGATTATCAGGCAAAAGGAAGACATTTTATTACCAGAGAGGAGGCAGATGAGTACGAGAGGAGGGCGAAGGCAGCTCGCCGCCATGCTGCAGCTCAGGAGGCGGTAGCCGCTGCATCTCAGTACGACCCCGGCTACAACTATGGATATCCGCCAGGCCACCCATGGCAATGAACCAACTTAGGCCAAAAGCCTAAGCTTGGAGGAGTACGTATTTCTCACCGACATTATGTTTATGTTCACACACTCATTGTTAGATGTCGGTGCTCATACTTTTTCATTGTATCATCCATGCTAGTTTGTTTCCTTTTTTATGCTTTCTTCTTGTGTGCTTAATAAACCTTAAGAAAAACCAAAAAAAATTAGTTGTAGCTTTTAGCTAGTTTTAATTTCCATGCTTGTAGTAGTAATTAAAAAGATAACCCAAAAAGATTTCATGTTCTTCTTTTTACTTGTTGGGAGCTCTCCTGTGTAAATAGTTTTATTTCTTTTCTTTTCTTTGGGGGTTGATAGGAGAAGACCATGATTAAATTGTTGAAGTGGCTCTTATATGCATTATTGTTGATTTAACCAAGAGCCCATATTGCCTTGTCTTCTCCTGTTTATTGAATGCTTGCAGATTCCAGCTTAGTCCAATGCACGTGCACTATTATTATTATCCACATCGTTCGGTCGTGCAAGTGAAAGGCAATTATGACGATATATGATGGACTGACTGAGATGAGAAAAGCTGGTATGGACTCGACCTCTCTTGTTTTTGTAAATATGATTAGTTCATCGTTCCTGATTCAGCCTATTATGAATAAACATGTTTGCAATGACAACTAGAGATGATAGTTTCTTGTGCCATGCTTGATTAGCTAGGAGCTTATAATGGTTTACCTTGTGTGCCAACATGCTATTAAAATAGTTGTGATGTGGTGTGATAGGGTGGTATCCTCCTCTGGATGAGTTAAGTGACTTGACTTGGCACATGTTGACGCATGTAGTTGAAACATAATCAACATAGCCTTCACGATATTTATGCTCATGGTGGATTATATCCTACTCATGCTTGCATTCGGAGTTGATTAATTTTAATGCATGTTCATGACTGTTGTCGCTCTCTAGCTGGTCGCTTCCCAGTCTTTTTCTAGCCTTCACCTGTACTAAGCGGGAATACTGCTTGTGCATCCAATCCCATAAACCCCAAAGTTATTCCATATGAGTCCACCATACCTACCTATATATGGTATCTACCTGCCATTCCAAGTAAATTTGTATGTGCCAAACTCTAAACCTTCAAATAAATATCCTGTTTTGTATGCTCGAATATCTCATGTATCAACTAGGGCTGTCCGTATCTTCCATGTTAGGCGGGTTATTCTCAAGAGGAGTGGACTCCGCTCCTCACTCACGAGAAAATGGCTAGTCACCGGGATGCCCAGTCCCATGCTTTATGCAAATCAAATCAAAATAATTGCAAACAAAACTCCTCCTGGGACTCTTGTTAGTTGGAGGCACTCGTTGTTTCGAGCAAGCCATGGATTGATGCTTGTTGGTGGAGGGGGAGTATAAACTTTACCATTCTATTTGGGAACCGCCTATAATGTGTGTAGCATGGAAGATATCGCCATCTCTTGGTTGTTATGTTGACAATGAAAGTATACCGCTCAAAATATTATTCATCTCTATTTCAAAACCGAGCTCTGGCACCTCTACAAATCCCTGCTTCCCTCTATGAAGGGCCTATCTATTTACTTTCATGTTGAGTCATCATCCTCTTATTAAAAAGCACCAGTTAGAGAGCACCGCTGTCATTTGCATTCATTACTATTAGTTTACATTGAGTATGACTTGACTTGATCTCTTTTACCATGAATTACAATGTCTAGTCAGTCCTTGATATTTAAAGGTGCTCTGCATTTATCTTTTGTGGTCTCAGAAAGGGCTAGCGAGATACCATCTTGTTATATCATATTATGATTGTTTTGAGAAAGTGTTGTCATCCGAGATTTATTATTATTGCTTGCTAGTTGATTATGCCATCGATATGAGTAAACATGAGACCTAAGCGTTATTGTGAATATGGTTACTTCATAATCTTTACTGAAAACTTGAATGATGGCTTTACATATTTACAACAACAAGAGCAAACAGAGTTTGTAAAAGTTTTTCTTTATCACTTTCAGTTTATCAACTGAATTGCTTGACGACAAGCAAAGGTTTAAGCTTGGGGGAGTTGATACGTCTCCATCGTATCTACTTTTCCAAACACTTTTGCCCTTGTTTTGGACTCTAACTTGCATGATTTGAATGGAACTAACCCGGACTGACGCTGTTTTCAGCAGAATTACCATGGTGTTATTTATGTGCAGAAACAAAAGTTCTCGGAATGACCTGAAACTTCACGGAACATCTTTTTGGAAATAATAAAAAATCCTTGCAAAAGATGAAGACCAGGGGGCCCACACCCTAGCCACGAGGGTGGGGGCGCGCCTGCCCCCCTGGGCGCACCCCCTACCTCGTGGGCCCCCTGGAGCTCCTCCGACCTCAACTCCAACTCTATATATTTGCTTTCGGGGAGAAAAAGTGAGGGAGAAGGATTCATCGCGTTTTACGATACGGAGCCGCTGCCAAGCCCTAAAACCTCTCGCGAGGGCTGATCTGGAGTCCGTTCGGGGCTCCAGAGAGGGGAATCCGTCGCCATCGTCATCATCAACCATCCTCCATCACCAATTTCATGATGCTCACCGCCGTGCGTGAGTAATTCCATCGTATGCTTGCTGGACGGTGATGGGTTGGATGAGATTTATCATGTAATCGAGTTAGTTTTGTTAGGGTTTGATCCCTAGTATCCACTATGTTCTGAGATTGATGTTGCTATGACTTTGCTATGCTTAATGCTTGTCACTGGGGCCTGAGTGCCATGATTTCAGATCTGAACCTATTATGTTTTCATCAATATATGAGAGTTCTTGATCCTATCTTGCAAGTCTATAGTCACCTACTATGTGTTATGATCCGGCAACCCCGAAGTGACAATAATCGGGACCACTCCCGGTGATGATCGTAGTTTGAGGAGTACATGTATTCACTATGTGTTAATGCTTTGGTCCGGTACTCTATTAAAAAGAGGCCTTAATATCCCTTAGTTTCCGCTAGGACCCCGCTGCCACGGGAGGGTAGGACAAAAGATGCCATGCAAGTTCTTTTCCATAAGCACGTATGACTATATTCGGAATCCATGCCTACATTACATTGATGAATTGGAGCTAGTTCTGTGTCACCCTATGTTATGACTGTTACATGATGAACCGCATCTGGCATAATTCTCTATCACCGATCCATTGCCTACAAGCTTCCCATATATTGTTCTTTGCTTATTTACTTTTCTGTTGCTATTGTTACAATCACTACAAAATACCAAAAACATTACTTTTGCTACCATTACCTTTTGCTACCATTACCACTACTATCATATTACTTTGCTAGTAAACACTTTGCTGCGGATATTAAGTTTCCAGGTGTGGTTGAATTAACAACTCAGCTGCTAATACTTGAGAATATTCTTTGGCTCCCCTTGTGTCGAATCAATAAATTTGGGTTGAATACTCTACCCTCGAAAACTGTTGCGATCCCCTATACTTGTGGGTTATCATGTACCGACGGGTAAGCTCTTAGGTTTTCTGGTGTCTAACAGGGGCATCAAGGCTAATCCGGAGAAGATCAAGGCCATCACTTCTCTCGCTAAACCGGCGTGTATCAACGACATTCAACGTCTGGCGGGTCGTATTGCGGCGCTGAGCGGGTTCATAAGCCGGTTAGGAGAGAAGGCTATCCCTCTATATCAGATGATGAAGAAGACAAATAATTTTGTCTGGAGTGATGCTGCTAATGCGGCGTTTGAGGATTTGAAAAAACAGTTGGCCGAACCGTTGGTTCCTGCGGCCCCCGTTGATAAAGAGCCATTGTTGTTATATGTGGCTGCCAATGCCGGGCTGTCAGTGTAGCTATTGTGGTGGAACGGAAAGAGACAGGCAAGGAATATCCGGTTCAACGGCTGGTTTACTACATCAGTGAGGTGCTTATTGAGTCCAAACATAGATATCCGCACTAGCAGAAGCTTGTATACGGGGTTTTTATGGCCGACCGAAAGCTTAAACAGTATTTCCAGGGTCATCCCATCACCGTGGTTAGTTCCGCTCCTTTGGGAGATATCATCCAAACACAGGGAAGCAACTGGCCGGATCGCTAAGTGGGCTATTGAGCTTGGACCTCACGGTTTAAAGTATGTACCTCATACGGCTGTCAAGTCCCAAGCACTAGTAGATTTCATCAATGATTGGACAGAGTTGCAAGCGCCGGAGGAAAGGACAGATAACACGTATTGGACCATTCACTTTGATGGGTCCAGGAAATTGGAGGGCTCGGGGGCTGGAGTTGTCCTTGCTTCCCTTCGAGGTGATAAATTTTGCTATGTTCTCCGTTTGATGTTTCCTTGCACTAAATATGCAGCTGAATATGAGGCCTTGCTCCACGGTCTTCGGATGGCTAAGGAGATGAACTTAAGCCGGGTAAGGTGCTTTGGTGACTCGGATTTGGTGGCTCAACAGGTCTCTGGTACTTGGGATTCCAAGGATCCACTAATGGCGGCTTATCGACGAGAGGTGGATGTTATTGCTGGCCACTTCAAGGGTTATCAAGTTGAGCATGTTGATCGGAGAAAGAATGAAGCGGCTGATGCTTTAAGCCATTTGGGTTCTCAACGTAAACCGGTGCCCCCTATTGTTTTTCTTGACGTCCTTCATAACCCGTTGGTCAAGTTACCCACAGAGGAGGATTTGGCTATTCTTGACCCGGAGGCTCAGTTGGTAGAGGTTCTTCATGTTATCCCTGATTGGACAATTCCCTATTTGGCATATATGACCCGGGGTGAGTTACCTGAGGATGAAGTTTTGGCCAGACAGATAATCCGGCGGTCGAAGTCAATGACTATTGTCAATGGAGAGTTACATCATTGCAGTGTCACAGGGCCATTTCAGCATTGCGTGTCTCCTGAAGAAGGTTGTGAGATCCTACGTGAGATCCATGAAGGAGATTGTGGTCATCATGTCGGTTCAAAATCTGTGGTAGCCAAAGCTTTTCGTCACAGTTTTTATTGGCTGACGGCTCATGCTGATGCTGAGGACTTGGTCAGAAGGTGCGACGGTTGTCAGAAGTTTGCACGTCGAGTTCATGTGCCAGCTCAGGAGTTAAGGATGATTCCAATTACTTGGCCGTTTGCAGTTTGGGGACTTGATATGGTTGGGCCCTTTAAGAGATCCAAGGATAAGAAGACCCACATCTTGGTGGCAGTTGACAAGTTTACTAAATGGGTAGAGGCAGAGCCAGTGAGTAAGTGTGATGCACCAACGGTGGTTCAATTCATGAAGAAAGTGATCTTCCGCTTTGGCTTTCCACATAGCATTATAACAGACAATGGCACTAACCTCTCCAAGGGAGCTATGGAAGATTTTTGTCAACGTGAGCATGTCCGGCTTGATGTATCATCAGTGGCTCACCCCCAGTCTAATGGATTTTGAGAGGTATCAAACGCCGGCTTATGGTTCCCCTACATAGGACGCCGGGTTGTTGGGTAGAGGAGTTACCTTCCGTGTTATGGAGCATTAATACCACCCCCAACAGGTCTACGGGTTTATTCATGGTCTATGGAGCAGAGGCGGTTCTCCCTAGTGACATCCGTCATGACTCGCCCCGCGTGGCGGCTTATGTTGAAGCTGACAATGAAAAAGCTTGCCAGGAAGCACTTGACCTGTTAGATGAAGAACGTCATATCGCAGCGGCTCGTTCGGCGATTTACCAGCAAGATCTGCACCATTACCACAACCGCCGGGTTAAAACCAGAACCTTTCATGAAGGCGATCTGGTGCTCCGGCTCATCCAGGATCAGACTGATATGCACAAGTTATCCCCACCTTGAGTAGGACCCTTTGTCGTCAGCAAGAATCTAAATAACGGGTCATATTACCTCATCGATGTTTGAGTCCACAAGGACTCACGCACATCGGAGGAGGAGACCCGCCGGCCCTGGAATATTGCTCATCTTAGGCCATACTACACTTAAGCCGCAGGCTCTCCTTATGTACATATTTAGACAATGTATGTATTATGATTGATATAATAAACCAGCATCCTTGCTAAAGTGGGTGAGGGAGTCCTGGATTAGGGGGTGTCCGGATAGCCGGACTATAACCTTTGGCCAGACTCTTGGACTATGAAGATACAAGATTGAAGACTTCGTCCCGTGTCCGGATGGGACTTTCCTTGGTGTGGAAGGCAAGCTTGCCAATACGGATATGTAGATCTCCTCCCATTGTAACCGACTCTGTGTAACCCTAGCCCTCTCCGTGTCTATATAAACCGGAGGGTTTTAGTCCATAAGACGAACAACAATCATACCATAGGCTAGATTGTAGGGTTTAGCCTCTCTGATCTCGTGGTAGATCTACTCTTGTACTACCCATACCATCAATATTAATCAAGCAATACGTAGGGTTTTACCTCCATCAAGAGGGCCCGAACCTGGGTAAACATTGTGTCCCCTACCTCCTGTTACCATCTGGCCTAGACGCACAGTTCGGGACCCCCTACCCGAGATCCGCCGGTTTTGACACCGACATTGGTGCTTTCATTGAGAGTTCCTCTGTGTCTTCGCCATTAGGCTTGATGGCTCCTACTATCATCGATAGCGATGCAGTCCAGGGTGAGACTTTTCTCCCCGTACAGATCTTCGTGTTCGGTGGCTTTGCACTGCGAGCCAATTCGCTTGGCCATCTGGAGCAGATTGAAAGTTACGCCCCTGGCCACCAGGTCAGGTTTGGAAGCTTAAACTACACGGCCGATATCCGTGGAGATTTGATCTTCGACGGATTCGAGCCTCTGCCTAGTGCGCCACGCGGTCACGATGTGTAACGCCCTCGATGCGGCTATATCTCCCACGTGTCGAAGCACGACTTAGAGGCATAACCGCATTGAAAGCAATGTCGCAAGTGAGGTAATCTTCGCAAACAACCCATGTAATACAATAGGGGAAAAGATACATAGTTGGCTTACAATCGCCACTTCACACAATTACATGAATAAAGCATTACATCAACCAGATACAATCAAGGTCCGACTATGGAACCAAAATAAAAGAAGAACCCCAATTTGCGACAAGGTCCCCGATCGACCCCAACTGGGCTCCACTACTGATCAACTAGAACGAAAAACAACACAAAGGGCAAGATCTTCATCGAGCTCCTCCTGATCTTGGTTGCGTCATCTGCACAGACTCATCGACACCTGCAAGCTGGTTTTGGAAGTATCTGTGAGCCACGGGGACTCAACAATCTCGCACCCTCGTGATCAAGACTATTTAAGCTTATGGGTAAGGTAAGGGTATGAGGTGGAGCTACAGCAAGCGACTAGCATATATGGTGGCTAACATATTCGCAAAAGAGAGCGAGAAGAGAAGGCAAAGCACGATCGAGAAACTATGATCAAGAAGTGATCCTAGAACAACCTACGTCAAACATAACTCCAACACTGTGTTCACTTCCCGGACTCCGCCGAGAAGAGACCATCACGGTAACACACGCGGTTGATATATTTTAATTAAGGTCAACTTCAGGTTTTCTACAACCGGACATTAACAAATTCCCATCTGCCCATAACCGCGGGCACGGCTTTCGAAAGTTCAAATCCCTGCAGGGGTGTCCCAACTTAGCCCATCACAAGCTCTCACGGTCAATGAAGGATATTCCTTCTCCCAAGACATTCCGATCAGACTCGGCATCCAGGTTACAAGACATTTCGACAATGGTAAAACAAGTCCAGCAACACCGCCCGAATGTGCCGACAAATCCCGATAGGAGCTGCACATATCTCGTTCTTAGGGCACACTCAGATGAGTCTAGCTACGAGTAAAACCAACCCTCAAGTTTCCCCGAGGTGGCCCCGCAGGCAGCTCAGTTTGGACCAACACTCAGAGGAGCACTAGCCCGGGGGGGTTAAAATAATGATGACCCTTGAGTCTGCAGAACCCAAGGGAAAGAAAAGGCTAGGTGGCGAATGGTAAAACCAATGTTGGGCATTGCTGGAGGAGTTTTATTCAAGGCGAACTATCAAGGGGTTCCCATTATTACCCAACCGCGTAAGGAATGCAAAATCCGGGAACATAACACCGATATGACGGAAACTAGGGCGGCAAGAGTGGAACAAAACACCAGGCATAAGGCCGAGCCTTCCACCCTTTACCAAGTATATAGATGCATTAATTAAATAAGATATATTGTGATATCCCAACAAGTAAACATGTTCCAACAAGGAACAACATCTCCATGTTCCAACAAGGAACAAACTTCAATCTTCACCTGCAACTAACAACGCTATAAGAGGGGCTGAGCAAAGTGGTAACATAGCCAAACAACGGTTTGCTAGGACAAGGTGGGTTAGAGGCTTGGCTCAATAGTATGGGAGGCATGATAAGCAAGTGGTAGGTATCGCAGCATAGGCATAGCAAAAGAGCGAGCAACGAGCAAGCAAAGATAGAAGTGATTTCGAGGGTATGGTCATCTTGCCTGAAATCCTGCAAGGAAGAAGAACGAGTCCATGAAGAAGAACAAACGGACGTAGACGAACAGATCCTCACAAACGCGGCGTTACCGGAACCAACCCGAAGAAGCAACACCGGAAAAGAAGCACACAACATAGTAAACAACCACCACATAGACATGGCATGATGCGCAACCAAGTATGATGCATGTCCGGTTTAATGAAGCATGGCATGGCAAAGTGCACAAACAATCCTACAAATTAAGTGGAGCTCAATATGCAACGGGATGCATATTGACGGAACACCACATTCGAGTTACTTAGTTCGATCTCGTTTATGTACCCAACAATATTAAATGTTGTTAAACATGGCAAGAGGGTGAAGCATAATAAAACTATCGATCTAGGCAAGTTTAAATGAGGCCGGAAGCAACGAACAACAATTCCGGTAAATCCCCATATGCATATTATAGATTTGGTACTGTTCTGCCCTAAGCCATATTTTAGAGTTGTTAAACATGCAAGATGATGCCACCATGTTAAACTAGGCAAAATTCTACCCCATTTACATATAAAGATTATTTAAAATGGAGCTACGGTTAATTAGTTATGAATTAAAGCATTTTAGCATGTCCATATAGAAAATTTAAACAAACATCATTTTAAACATGCCAAACATGATCGAAAGTTGGATATTATTAAACTAGACAAGATTCTAAGCATCTTTCATATATAATTTATTAAGATCCGATGCACGGTTATGAAGTTATTAAATGCATGAAGTTAGGGGGGTTTTCTGTAAATCTGTCGTCACTGGATAAATAGGAAAATCGTAGATCTGGAAAAAAACATGGACGGGCCGAATCTGGTAGGCTGGCCCGACAGTGGTAGGCGCTGGGAGGCAGCTCACCATGGGCTCGGCCCGGTTCGGTGGTAGAAGGGAGGCCGACAGGGGGTGCTCAGCTGGGCCTCGCGGCATGCTTGCGGCCCACGCGGGCATGTGTGGCAGCGGCCTGGTTCACGCTCGCTTGAATCACAGAGGAAGGGGACGAAGCAGGTCGACGAAGCAGAGGATCGAGCGGGCCACGCTTCGCCTTGCAGCAGGACGACGGCGGCGGCCTAGCGCGTCTCCGACGAGGGCCAGTGCGCGGGATGGCTGGGGAGGCGGATCCGCAACGGTGGAGGCTTGAGGCGCTGGTGCGGGCAAAGCTCGGCGACGCCATGGCGCGGGGTACTCCTGTCGACAGAGAAAGGAGAACAGAGAGATGAGAGAGGGAGAAACGGGAGGAGCACAGGAAGGAGAAGAAGGGGGCGACGCTCATCTGGATCGGGAGGAGCTCGGTCATGGGCACGAGGGCAGCGGCGAAGCAGTGGCTTGCGGGGGCTCCTCTCCTCTCGATGGAGCTCGGGAACGAGGGCACGGGGAGTAGCGGGGTGCAGGCACCTAGTGGTGCTCGACGGCGGAGGAGCTCCTCTCCGGTTGGGTTCGAGCGAGACAACGAGGAGGAAGCAGGCGCGAGGCCGTGGCCTCGATCCATCCTGGATTGGGCGCCGGCTGGCTGCGGGAGAGATCGAGCGTGGGGGCTGGCTGCGATGGGAGATGCAGTCGGATGGATGGATCGATCTAAAACAGTGGGGATTGGCCGGCGTTGAAAACAAGGAGAGTGGCGGCGGATGAGATGGATGGAAGGGACAAACTGCCTAGGATCTAGGTTTGGTCTAGTTTTAGACTAGGGAGTATATATATATAAGGAAAGAGAAAGAGTTTAGGGGCTAATCCGTCCCTCCAATTAAAATCGAGCGGTCGAGATAAATAGACTAGGAAGTCCAAATAAGAAAACGGAGATGTTTTGTAGATGTTTGGGGATGATCCGGACATGACGGTGACGACTGCTCGGGTCGGGTCCAGGACAATTTTCGGACGCGCGCGCGAGGAGGGCCGCGGGCTGACGAGAGAGGTTAGGTTGGACCTGGCGGTAGTTAGTGGGCTGTGTAGACGGTCTCGAGCTGAGAGAAGAGAAGAGAGGGAGGCCCGGCGACTATTTTCGGAGACCGAAAACGTCCGACGTTAGACCGGCTATAATGCCGCTATAGTTAACCGTTGGGGCATCAAACGATTTCCGAATGCGATGAAACTTGACAGGCGGTCTATCTACACTATAATAAGACCACACGTCAAATCTCATCCCATTCCGAGAACATTTTCCGGCCACTTATAAAATACTATTTCGGACATGCCGCGGGCGTGTGCAAGTGTGGTTGGGCTCAGAACGGACAACGGAGAGAACTCGGAGAACCCGGACGAATGCAAGTTTTAAAACATGATGATGCAATGCACATGATGACATGATAAGATGCAACACGCAAGCAAATGACAAGGCAACAACAGCGAATAACTGGCAGACACCTGGCGCAACGGACTCGGGGCGTTACACGATGAGTATGACTTAGCTCTCCCATCGGACAGTGTTAAGGAGATCGCACCGGCAGCCGCTCCGACCCTCAATTTGGCGCCAGTGTCGCCTTCCGCGGATGGGTGGATGGACCCCGCCACGGAGGCCTTACCCTCAGCAGCGATCGAGCCGAACATCGACCTTACCTTGCACGAGAGCCGTGTTGTTAAACTGTCGGATCCTTCCCCGGCCACGGACTCCGAACCGCCTGCGCCCGTTCCCATCGAATCTGATTGGGCGCCGATCATGGAATTTACCTCCGTGGATATTTTTCAGCACTCGCCCTTTGGCGACATACTGAACTTGTTAAGGTCTCTCTCCTTATCAGGAGGATCCTGTCCGAACTATGTCCGGCAGGACTGGGATGCGGACGACGAAGAAATTCGCGACCCACCCACCACCCACTTAGTAGCCACTGTCGATGATTTAACCGACATGCTCGACTTCGACTCCGAAAACATCGACGGTATGGACGACGATGCGAGAGACAAAGAGGAACCACTGCCCATAGGGCACTGGACGTCCACCTGATCACATGACGTATACATGGTGGACACACCAAAGGAAAACGACGACGAGGAATGGAAGGACGCAATGAAGGGCTGTCCCCTCGAGAAGCAGTCAAAGCGGCGGCGTAAGCGCCGCCCCAAATCCTGCCTTGACAGAAATAATGATCATATAGACCCAGCGTTAGAGCAGGGCGAACCACTGCCGGACCACGGCAACGCAGAGAATCAAACCGAACAAACCAACCCTGTCAAGGATAATAGTCCGGAGGACATAACACCGGACAGACGCCTGGAGCAACAAAATGCCCATCAAAGGCTTGTTGCCACCACGAGGAGTTTAAAAAGGCAGAAGCACAGGCTCAAGGCGGCGCAAGACACACTCCAAATCAGATGGAGTAAAGTACTCAACACAGCAGCGAAGTACGGCGACAGTCGCCACACAAAAAGCTACCCGAAGCGAAAGCTCCTGCCTGAATTTGATGAGGAGGCCTTAGAACCTCCTCAATCAACAAATAAGGAAGCCACCCGGTCGTATAAACGACCCCATGGCCAATATAGAGCGGCAATAGGTGCCGCACACAAGCCAGCACGCGACCCACTCAAGGATTCGCATCAAAAAGATGGCCCAGCCAGATCTATCTACGGGCCAAGAAAGCAAGCTCTAGTAAGCAATGCAACACAACAAACATCCGAACTCTACGGCACACCCAAATACAGGGGTGTCGCACACCCCCAATGTTTCACCGATGAGGTGCTGGACCATGAATTTCCAGCGGGATTCAAGCCCATAAACATAGAGGCATACGACGGAACGACACACCCTGGAGTCTGGATTGAGGACTATATCCTCCATATCCATATGGCCAGAGGAGACGACCTCCACGCCATAAAATACTTACCCCTCAAGCTCAAAGGGCCAGCCCGGCATTGGCTTAAAGTTCCTGAAAACACCATTGGAAGTTGGGAAGAGCTCGAGGATGCTTTTCGGGAAAATTTTCAAGGGACCTATGTCCGGCCTCCGGACGCAGACGATTTAAGTCATATAACTCAACAGCCCGGAGAGTCAGCCCGAAAACTCTAGAACAAATTTCTTACTAAAAATAACCAGATAGTCGACTGTCCGGACGCCGAAGCCTTAGCAGCTTTCAAACGCAGCGTTCGAGACGAATGGCTCGCTGGACACCTCGGCCAAGAAAAGCCAAGAGCAATGGCCGCATTAACAAGCCTCATGACCCGCTTTTGCGCGGGAGAGGACAGTTGGTTGGCAAGATGCATCACCAGCGACCCAAGTACATCCCAAGTCAGGGACGGAAATAGGAAACCTCGATGCAGCAAGTACAAACGATGGAATAAAGAAGACAGCACGAAGAGCACGACAGTAAATGCCAGATTCAAAAGCTCTCGGCCAAGTCAGCAAAATCCGCCCTCTAAAGGCGCCAGAGATGAACTGTCCAGCCTAAACAAAATTCTGGACCAAGTATGTCAGATCCATAGCACCCCTGGTAAACCCGCTAATCATACCCATAGAGAATGTTGGGTCTTCAAGCAGTCCGGCAAGCTCAACGCCGTACACAAGGGGGAGGATACACCAAGCGAAGACGAGGATGAGCCTCTCAAGCAAGACACTAGGGAAAAAAAGAAGTTTCCACCAGAAGTCAAAACAATCAACGTGTTACACGTGATCAAGGGAAGCAAAGCGTCACTCCCAGAGAGACATGCCCAAGGACCTATCACAGCGAAGTCCTACCACTGGTCGTCTCAAACGATCACTTTCGACCATCGTGATTACTCAGCAAGTATCCGGCGTGCAGGATGGGCTGCCCTGGTATTAGACCCAATAATTAACGGATACCACTTTACACAAGTCCTGATGGACGGTGGCAGCAGTTTAAACCTGATATACTAGGATACAATCCGCGAAATGGGGATAGACCCAACGAAAATCCGCCATAGCAACACTACCTTTAAAGGAGTAACGCCAGGCCCAGGGGCTCACTGCACGGGCTCCCTGCTACTAAAAGTTATATTCGGCTTCCCCGACAACCTCCGCCGTGAAAAGCTAACCTTCCACATCGCCCCATTTTCAAGTGGCTATCAAGCACTACTGGGACGCGAAGCTTTCGCCCGCTTTAACGCAATACTGCATTATGCATCTCTCACGCTTAAGATGCCCGGCCCACGAGGCATCATCTCACTAAAGGGAAACATTGAATGTTCCTCGCGAGCAGAAGACTATACGGCTGCCTTGACAGCCACACATTAAAACAGCTTCACCAACAAAAGCATCTAACAGGTCATTAAGACCACGGACACGGCTAGGCGAGTCCGGAGCAAACTTATAATTGATAAAGGTTTTTGTAGCCGTACACCCCTATACAAGGGGCTCCGCATATGTAAAATAAGCGACAATAAGGCTCAATTTTCCCCATCTTGAATTATACTTTGTTTACTTAGTACAACATATATTTCGCACGGTTATTCTACTTTCAACTAAGTTCCTCTCTTTTACAGATGAACACCGTGCTACACCCGTCCAGGACACGGTGCAACGGAGACACAGGCGCAGACGTGCAGTAGGGACCCGTCCCAAGGATTCTCTTTAGATTAAGACCCTGTGTAAACCTTTTTCACTGTCTCTTGTTGATACACATCCCCCGGATTCACAGTATAACCGAGGAGGAGGCTGGCGTCTTGGCATGTGGCCATGTCAGAATTTCGCACGTACCTGGACACCAGGGGCTTATTATCATGGGCAATGCTCAGCCCGTTTTTATAAAGACCGAATACCTTAGGGAGTGTTCGGCGTCGCGAGTTTGGCCTTATATGCATCAGCTCCGAATCATGTCTTTGGTCAAATGTTGGGTTTGCCCAGCTCCTGTGTTTTGCTGCCTTACGTTCCGCTCTATCGGCTAAGGCGGCACTAGGAGAACTACTGCGATTGTGCCCCGGTTCAGCCAGGAGAGCACCTTAGTAGAGAAAGCCGAAAATTGTCTGTCATGATATAGCGTGAGACTGGTCAACCACTCGATGACCTATCGGAGTCTTCGGGATTCCTCCGCATTAACGAAGGGCCGTTTCCCGGCCAGGCACACACGCGCCCCGAGTTCGGGCGAGCACGGCGCCACCAGGGGCTATATAGTAGCCCCCCTGTCAAACTCCTATGGCTAAGTGAAAGTGATAAAGCATTATAGTCCGATTGCCTAGTTCGCTGCGCTATCACCCCCTTCATGGACCAATACGTTGGATCAAGTGTGAGAATGCGCCTTCTGCGAACACCCCCGCATTATATGCGTGGGGGCTGAAGCCGACGACTGCCATCTTTTAGATTATATACACATATACCTCAATGGCCACACAGGAGGCATTATAATACTTGCAGGCACAAGTATAAAAAGCTTCTACAATTCATCAAAATATTGTTTTACAATAATACACGTTATTCGAACATAATATCCTTCGAGCACTGCGTCTCTATTAAACGAGCGCCTTGCAGAACTTCCTGAAAATAGTGCTCAGCAGGTATTCGGCCTCCGTCCGAATCTTGGGATGCAACAACGGCGGCCTCCATCTCCGCCCAGTATGTCTTCACACGGGCAAGGGCCATCCGCGCACCCTCTATGCATGCTGACCTTTTCATCGCATTGATATGCGGCACGGCACCAAGGAACTGTGCACCAAGCTAAAATAAATGTTCGGCTTTGGCCTTTCCGGCCACAGATGATCCACAACATCCTTCAGGGTGAGTCCGGACAACCTATTCAGTCCGGCCCATTCGGCCAAACGATCTGTCAACGGAAGCGGACGCTCCGGATTGTTGAATTGTGACCAGAAGAGCTTTTCCACTTTGCTATCTATCTGATCTCGGAAATGTTCGGCCGCATCAGCGGCACTCGCAGCTAAATCCAGATATGCGTCCGACAAACTCCACATCCGATCCAACGGAGCGTATTTAGGATCTCCGAACTTCATCCGCAGCATAAAGGGCTTTCTAGCCGCGATATCTCCGGCCTGACGCAGCTCCTCCTTCATCGCTCTCATCGCAGAACGATCATCCTTGGCCGCTGTAGTGGCCTTGTCCAGGTCTGTCCGCTCTGCCCGATCTTCTTTTTCAAGAAGCTTGCAGCGGTCAGCAGCGTTCTTTAACTTCACAGCCATTTCGGCCACTTCCTTCTTGCTTCGGCAGTGAGCAGCCTGTTCGGCTTTCAGCTCTTCAATTGCCTTTACGGTAGCCGCATCACTTCTCCTGGCTTGCTCCTTGGCTCGGGCAAGTTCCGCCCGAAGGTTCTCCATGGCAGCGGGCCCATCTGCATCAAGCGCACACGCTGTAAGATACTGGCATCAAGCTCCTCTTACCAGGTGTCTCCGGAGAAATTACATACCTTGTGCCTCGTCAAGCCGCTTGTTGACAAGCGCGATGTCGGCATCTGCCACGTCAAGTTGCCGCGTTAGCTCGGCAAATTCATCAGTCCGGCTGGCCACCGGACACTTCGCCACCTACATAGGAAGGCGGCAAAATTATACCTGGGACTATGATCCTCTGCGTGCTGTCGTCTTCTACAACACACAAAGTCTCAGGGGCTACTATCTACACATGGCGCATCTTATATGCGGAACTATCGAAAGGTACATCACCTCGCGTACCTCAAAACCTGTAACATCCCAAAATTCTAAATTTTGGAATGTTATAATAAATAGATAGATTTGAATGATTGTTTGATTGATTGTCTGAAAGTGAGTGAATTCGAAACTTTTGAAAGTTAAATGAGAGGGAATAAAAGGACTTTCCCGGAACTTTCATATTTGCTTTTATGATCTCCATGAATTCAAATTCTTTTCAAACACAAAACCCTAGAGAGAAGATGACATGACTTCTTCCATTTAAAAAAATGAAAAGGGTGTTTGAAAAATAATTGAATTTCATTTGGAAATATTCCAATTCTGAAACTTTATGCGACTCAATGATTTTCACGAGAGAAGATGAAATGACTTCTTCAAATTATATGAAATATGTTAGTTGGGAGTTTCAAAGAATTAAATTCAAAGTTCTTTTGAATTTATTTTCAATTTGGAATGTTAGATCATCATGCATATCTTATTTTCTTGCATTTTGGTCGATCCTAGAAATTTCACGCAACTCAAGGACCTTTGGAGAGAGTTGGAGATTTCCTTATTTTCTTATTTGAGAGTTTTCTCGGATTGGAAAAGAGGATCATTTGATTTATTTATTTCATCTTCAATTATTTTTCCGACGTCAAAATATAAGAGAGGGAATAATATGACTTTCCCAAATTTAGGAAAAATGAAGATTTAATAAATAGATCAAGTTTTGGTTTTGCCGGTGTTTGTTTGCGTTTGTTTGGATAGGGAAAAATGCGCGTTTTCGAAAATTGCATTTTAGGTCCGGAGAAAAGTTCATTTTGTTCGGCTCATTTTTAGGAGTCGGGGAAAATTTACTTTTAGAATTTTGGAGTCCGTTTAGTTTAGTTTTCTTTTGTTTTTCTGCGCGCGAAATTAGTTAAAAAAAACGACTGGACCAAGGCCCAGCCGGGCCAAGGCCCAGGTCAGGCCGCTGCGCCCCAGCCTCGCGCGCGCCAGGAGCCAGCGAAGGGAGCCGGCCGCCGCCTCTTGCTCCTGTACCGAATCCTAAAAGGATTCTAGGGCGCCCCTTGCCCCTTTTTCCTTATTTCGTTATTCCTATTCCTAGTCTAATTCTTGTCCCGTACCCCAAGTAAACCCCCCCTCCCCAATATAAATACCCAAGCACCCCCCCTCTAAACATCAAATCAAAACCCCTCTCTCCACCACCCAAGCCGCGCCTCACCCCGCGCCTCTCACCCGCGCCACGCCCTGCGTCACCCGCCGCCGCCGCGCCTTGCCTACACCGCGCCACCCCACACCCGTGCCGCCGCACCTTGCCCGCGCCGTCGCCGCCGCTGCCGCCTTACGCCGCCGTTCACCGGAGCCCCTCGCCAAGGTTGCCCCGCGTCTCTTTTCCTTGGATCGTTTTCTTCTAATCGTTCCAATTCTTTTCTTCTCTTCTGATTCGTTTTCTAGATCGGTTTTTCGTTTCGGTTTTCTTCTCCGAAACCCTAGATCGGATTCATTTTCTTTTCCGATTTAGTTGTCTTTGGACCGTTCGCCGGACCGTTCGTCCTAACGAACGTGATCACCGGATTCTTCTAGGTTAACGAACGTCCATTCGTTTAACCGTTCTTCTTTTTCTTCTCGTCGGATTTATTCCGCGATCGCGATCTCAGATCCGATCTTCGTTCTAGTTTATCTTCTCGCTCGTTTAACGGAATCAGGTGATTCAAGCGCCTAGAGTTTCGTCTCGAAACCGCCGTTCCGTCTAATCAACTTGAACAACTTTCTGCTACAGTAAAATTTGACCTAGTTTCAACTTGCTAGAACCGAGTTGTTTCTTCCGCCGTTTGTTTTCCGTCGTTTGTTCGGTTCGTTCTTTCTTTGCAACCGGAGTTCTTAAGTTGAATTTTCTGGTTCGTTATTTCGTTCGAGTTTTACTTGTGCATTAGATGAGTACTTATTGTCTGGTTACTATTGTTTGCTTACGATAGATTGACCGGAGTGTGACGAGTAGATCTATCAAGAGTTTTAAGTGCGAATCATCTTCATCTACATTGCAGGCAAGTTCACACTTTGATCATACCTTTTCTACAACCCATGTTTTATTGCATTAGATCAATCCTCTCACATTGCATGATTAGGATCTAATTAAATTGTGGGATGGGAAGTAGATGAGGTAGTACCTATTACCTGTATTATTATGAAACCTTTGGGAGTTACTTCTACGTTTGCTTATTATGCCATGCTATGCTAGTAGACGTGGATTGGGTGAGTGATATCCATGACAGATGTGAGTTGATAATTTTAATGGTTTATCTAAGGTGGCAACTTAAACACACATCTGGGTGGATTGAGGCACCTGATGTCTATCAGGACTTGTCTGTTTTTTTTCGGACCGCCACCCAGGCTCAAAGGGATCATAAGATAATTCATGCTAGAAACTTCCGTGTGCAGCCACATGCTACTATGGGCTCTGGCATAGTTGACTAAGTCGTGCGAACTCTTACGGGGTGGACTAGCAGATGTAGGGGATGTAGGTGTACCGGTCTACCCCACATGTAAGGTGCTAGTGCTTCTGAAAGACTGTCTCGGTCATCCGTTTCTCAAACACCATGTAGTGCGAGAAAACAAACGGAGGCGATCGAGTCTTGTGGGGAAAAGTGCGCAAACCTCTGCAGAGTGTACAAACTAATCATGATTAGCCGTGTCCCCGGTTATGGACAACTTGAGTATCTAGTACTTGAATATCCTGTGAATCTCAACATGTTACTTCTAATTAATGTTGTTGGGTTTTAATTGTACTTTTAATTGGGATTGAGAATGCTGTCAACCATTCTCAATGTTTCACAGCCACCTTGATAGTTAAATAAATTTATTCCTTTGCAGTAGGGAAAAATTGGCTTTACGCAAAAACCTTATAACCATAGAGCTTTTCCACCAGCCATATATGCATGTAGTGATAGCCATTGTTCATCATTTTCTCTATGGTGTGAATTTGCTAGTACATTCAATGTACTGACCCGTTTCGGGCTGCAACGTCTCATGTTGCAGGTTTCTTACGACGAGTAAGTGATACATTAGGGTTACGGTTTCTACACTCAACTTTGTCGTTGGTGTTGATGGGAATCCACAACCTTGTTGCTTCCGCTATATGGATTGAGGTAATAGTATTTACGTTACTATATACATGTGATTTACCTCTGTTATAAATCCTTCGAGTACTGTGTGTGTCAGCATACTGATCCAGGGATGACACATAAGCACAGAGACTTGACCCATTCGGGTCGGGTCGCTACAAGATGGTATCAGAGCACATGTTGACTGTAGGACGTGACCCTAGAAACTAGCAAGCCCATAGCAAAAAAAATTCTCTACAACTTTTCCCTTTCAAAAAGATATTTTACCTCTCTTCTCTTCTGAGTTTATTCAAAATTTCCCTTTAGTGAAACCATACCCTTTTCCCTCTTACCACTCGAGGATTCGACTGATGAGACCACTCCAAGAAGTACAGGATATCAGACAACTAAGACCACTTCGGAATGAAGAGGATTTTACCATACATTATGATAATGGAAACTACAGCTGTGAAGACTCTGAAGACTAGGAGAATTGGAGGCTCTGAAGAATCCCCAGATTTATATGACCTAGGACGGCTACCCTTATGGAGCTTGGCAGACTATGGAAGTTGTCAATACCCGAGATCAAGGTGTATTGGAGAAAGACCAAAACATGGAGAGTTAAAAACCTCAAAGTTTTGTCAAGGAAAACCCTAAGGCAGGAGATATCAATTAGGGAATGATAGCTCATGGGAATGATAAGAGCAGAAACACGGTTATCCGTGATGTCATCGCCCGCTGATGCTATTGTCACCATGCTGAGTTAAGGATGCAGTTTTAACCTTAGTTGGTGTATCACCAGGATGTGGAAGTGTTATATCAAGAAGTTAAGATGGACCTACAAGAAGCATTAATTGATAAGGAAGCATTTCGTGAAGAACTTAAGACCAGAAGTTGAAAGCAGCCAAGCTAGAGAAGTAAAACCTTGAGATACAGGAGATTCGTCAGGAACTGAAGGACAGTAGGACCATGGTTCATGTGAAGGATGTTGAAACCAGAAGTTTGGAATGCAACTCCAGAATATTAAAGGACGTCACGAGAGACTTTGCGTCAACAGAGATTGATCTGGCAGAAGAAATTGAGAAGGAAAAACACGATCTGAAGAAGCCATTGGAGGCATGAACAAGACTTGAAGAGTTTGGCGATGTTGACCTTTAGAAGACCAAACCCCAGTTATATACCTACGTTAGATGCGACGTTTGTGAGCTGTCATTTGTTTGATGTTTTCCCGACGGCCACAAATAAAATCTGTCTTTTCAAAACTTTTGTTTGTATTGTGTGCATCCCTCTCTATCTCTCTTATCTCACCCCAAAACCCTTGGACCCAATAGAGGATGAATGAAGATGAGCTTGTATTTTCTGGACCGATGAGTCAATTGGAGACGGACCGATGGATTCAGAACATGGAGGATCACATGGAGAATAACCCTATAGTTGGAAATGATATGACCCAGCATGCTCTTCAGTGCTTTGAAAGAGGTGCTGCTACTTGGTGGAGAATGTACCGAACCATCAATGGATGGAAAGGAGTAACCACTTGGAAAGAATTTAAGTTGACTCTGCCAAAGTCTCGGTTTGTGTCCCAGAAGTTGAAGCCTTATGGAAAGGATATGAAGAAACCTTGTGCATGCAAGATTTGTGGAGAAATAGGACACACCCATAAAGAACACAAGGATAAATGCCCTAATTGTGAAGGAAGTCACCCAGTTGAAGAATGCCCAAATAGGCAGATTACTTGTTTCTTGTGTGAAGGGACTACCCACTATCTTGCTAAGTGTTACATTTACCCCATGGTACAACGAACCATCCAGCAGAAGAAAGAAGTAAAGAAAGGAGCCCTTATGGGAATTTTAGAAGAAATTGTGATGAAGGAGGAGGTGGAGGACACGCCCAAAGAAGAACCAATTAAACCCTGCACCAAGTCATGCTATTCATGTGGAGAAGAAGGACACATCTCCCAAAATTGTTTGAATGGGGATCTAGTAGAATTCCCGACGGAGGAAGTAGAATATGACCCACAGGAAATAGAAGCTCTGATTGGAATGGAAAAGTCCAGAAAGAGAAGTAGATTGGATTCCAGGAAAGACCTGAGTCATATCACATGTTTCAGGTGCAAAAATTCAGGACACTACTTCAATGATCGCCCAAAAGGGAAGATGAGGACCCCAGGAGGCTATATAATCCCAAGGAAACCTCGAAACTTGTCAGAAGTAATATGTTTCCGTTGTAATGAAGCAGGGCACTTTGCCAGAGAATGCCCCAAGGAGAAGGAAACTTGTGCTAGATAGTTGAGTTTGCAACAGAAGTAATGGAGTAGTAGAAGTGAGAACATTTTCTTTTATATGGAGGTGTTGAGTTGAGACTTGTAATGGAAAAGCAAGAGATTGTAATCATTGGAGAATGAATAAAGTAGCAACGCTGGTGCTGATATGGATTTTATGAGTTGTTACTCAATGAAGAAGGATTTTGACCATTTTGAGGATAAAATAAATATGGTCTATGGAAGATTTGTGCATTTTAAGGGTGGTGGTACCCTGTAAGAACCATTGACCCCTGGAAAAGATAAGGATACTCCACTGAGTGGATTTCGGAAAAAAATGAAAATGAGTTTTGTCTCGATATGTGTGATGCCCCAAGAGTATGTGGGATGAAGTTGGAGACCGTCAGTTGTTTGGACCAAATGTGATCAAGGAGTCAGAAGAGAATGTTAAATTGATTTGAGATAGACTGAAGGTAGCTCAGTCCAGATAGAAGAGTTATGCAGACTTAAAAACGCAAGGAGGTAGTCTATGAAATTGGAGATAGAGCATGTCTTCGTGTGACCCCTCTGCGAGGAGTTAAACGATTTGGAGTTAAGGGACAGTTAGCCCCGAGATTTGTAGGACCATACCGAGTTTTGGAGCGTATGAGAGAAGTGGCCTACAAGTTGGAGTTACCCGAAGGACCGTCAGGAGTTCATGATGTGTTTCACATTTCCCAGTTGAAGAAGTGCCATGCAGAGATGGCCAATATTCCCCTGTAAGGACGCTTGACCCTAGAAAGGATAATGATGTTCCACGAAGTAGAGTATGGACTTCATAAGTATAAGTTTTTACCTCGGTATGTGGGAAATCCCACGAGGATGAAGAGATGAAGTACTATTGGATATAAAGGAGGTATGATGTTGGTAATATGGAGCAATGGCAACCCCATGACAAGTCTGAGTACTCACGTCTTGGTTTGGTGCCAATAGAAGGAAGGAAGACAATACAATTGGATGGATTTAAGAATACTAGGAAGTTGGAAGTTGGCATAATGATCCGTTGCCCGATGATAAGTTCAAGGACTACAAGTGATGAGATGGGCCATAACCCACATGCCCCAGGACCTGCCAAGAAGCAAGCACATTCTTGCTGAAGGAAAAACCCTGAAAGAAGTTACGATTTTATCGACAGACGATCTTATAGGAGTTACGCAAAACCTGAGAGTTGTGAAGGAACGATAGATGGTTGTTTGGCTTGCAGAATCTATGGATTTATTCGAACTTGGTTCGTCGACAAGAGAAATTCTGCAATGCTTGTGAGGATGACCGAGTGTTAGAATGCGAGATTCGCTAAACCATATACAAGGTAATGATTTGGGTGCGGGATGGATTGATCACCATACCGACTTACTCTTGTTGTTCGCCTTGCTATATGGAATGGTAAATCTGAGTGACTTACCTATAGTAGAGAGACGACGATGAAAACCTTGTTAAACCTTAGAATGGTATAAGAATTTTTCCCTTGTACACGGCAGCTTTTTGCCAACCATAGGTTATACGGTGAGGATCAACCCAGACCCATTTCCTGCAGGAGAAACCATAAATTGTTGACCACCATGAGATATTGATAGTTGTTTAGTTTTGGTGCCCGACCCATCAGCTAAGAAGACCCAATCTCGGAATAACCTTACCAAGAGGAAAGGACAGAAGAATTGAGGAAAAGGTTATGCCACTACCGGAAGAGCCAGAGAAGGAATTTTCTGAGGATTTGAGAAGACCAACACTGTTAATAATATGGATGAAGTATATGAGTTTTGATGGAACCGTAACCATGCTTCTAAGGGTGGTAGCACCCCAGACCCCGGAGACGATCGATGAATTTTGAGGAGACCCCCAAACCCTAACCTTTTCTTGCTAGCCTCTCCGAATCTCGAGGACGAGATTCATTTTAAGGGTGGTAGGTTTGTAACATCCCAAAATTCTAAATTTTGGAATGTTATAATAAATAGATAGATTTGACTGATTGTTTGATTGATTGTCTGAAAGTGAGTGAATTCGAAACTTTTGAAAGTTAAATGAGAGGGAATAAAAGGACTTTCCCGAACTTTCATATTTGCTTTTATGATCTCCATGAATTCAAATTCTTTTCAAACACAAAACCCTAGAGAGAAGATGACATGACTTCTTCCATTTAAAAATGAAAAGGGTGTTTGAACAATAATTGAATTTCATTTGGAAAAATTCCAATTCTGAAACTTTATGCAACTCAATGATTTTCACGAGAGAAGATAAAATGACTTCTTCAAATTATATGAAATATGAGTTGGGAGTTTCAAAGAATTAAATTCAAAGTTCTTTTGAATTTATTTTCAATTTGGAATGTTACATATTAGATCATCATGCATATCTTATTTTCTTGCATTTTGGTCGATCCTAGAAATTTCACGCAACTCAAGGACCTTCGGAGAGAGTTGGAGATTTCGTTATTTTCATATTTGAGAGTTTTCTCGAATTTGGAAAAGAGGATCATTTGATTTATTTATTTCATCTTCAATTATTTTTCCTCAAAATATAAGAGAGGGAATAATATGACTTTCCCAAATTTAGGAAAAATGAAGATTTAATAAATAGATCAAGTTTTGGTTTTGCCGGAGTTTTATTTGCATTTTATTTGGATAGGGAAAAATGCGTGTTTTCGAAAATTGCATTTCTAGGCCCGGAAAAGTTCATTTTGTTCGGCTCATTTTTAGGAGTCGGGGAAAATTTACTTTAGAATTTTGGAGTCGTTCGTTTAGTTTCTTTTTTGTTTTTTTCTCGCGCGCCGATATCTATTTAAAAAAGACAAAGCCAGCCGGGCCAGCCCACCCGGCCAGCCGCGCGCCCACTCCAGCCGCGCGCGCCGCCCCAAGGAGCCAGCAAGGGAGCCGGCGAAACCGCTCTTGCTCACACTGTACCTAGAACTCCTAAAACGCGAGGTTACTAGCGTAGAACCTGTTCTGCTCCTTACCCCCCCTTTACACTCACGTATTTTGTTATGTCCTATATACACACATACTATATCCTGTCCTACCACCAAGTAAACACCCCCCATCACACCGCATGATAAATAAATAACAAGCCCCTTAGCACTCTCAACACATCCAATCAAAACCCTCTCTCCACACCAAGCGCGCTACCCCCGCGCCTCCTCACCACCGCCCGCCGCCACCTGCGTAACCAGCCCGCGCCGCCCCCGCCCACACCGCCGCGCACCATTGCTACACCGCCGCGACCCCCACCCGCGCCGCCGCACCTTGCCCCCCGCAGCGCCGCCGCCCCCCCGCCGCCACGGCCCGCCGGAGCACCCTCGCCAGGTTGCCCCGCGTCTCTTTTCCTCGGATCGTTTTCTTCTAATCGTTCCGATTCTTTTCTTCTCTTCTGATTCGTTTTCTAGATCGGTTTTTCGTTTCGGTTTTCTTCTCCGAAACCCTAGATCGGATTCGTTTTCTTTTCCGATTTAGTTGCCTTTGGACCGTTCGCCGGACCGTTCGTCCTAACGAACGTGATCACCGGATTCTTCTAGGTTAACGAACGTCCGTTCGTTTAACCGTTCTTCTTTTTCTTCTCGTCGGATTTATTCCGCGATCGCGATCTCAGATCCGATCTTCGTTCTAGTTTATCTTCTCGCTCGTTTATCGGAATCAGGTGATTCAAGCGCCTGGAGTTTCGTCTCGAAACCGCCGTTCCGTCTAATCAACTTGAACAAGTTTTTGCTACAGTAAAATTTGACCTAGTTTCAACTTGCTAGAACCGAGTTGTTTTCTTCCGCCGTTTGTTTTCCGTCGTTTGTTCGGTTCGTTCTTTCTTTGCAACCGGAGTTCTTAAGTTGAACTTTCTGGTTCGTTCTCTTGTTCGAGTTTTACTTGTGCATTAGATGAGTACTTATTGTGTGGTTACTATTGTTTGCTTACGATAGATTGACCGGAGTGTGACGAGTAGATCTATCAAGAGTTTTGAGTGCGAATCATCTTCATCAACATTGCAGGCAAGTTCACACTTTGATCATACCTTTTCTACAACCCATGTTTTATTGCATTAGATCAATCCTCTCACATTGCATGATTAGGATCTAATTAAATTGTGGGATGGGAAGTAGATGAGGTAGTACCTATTACCTGTATTATTATGAAACCTTTGGGAGTTACTTCTACGTTTGCTTATTATGCCATGCTATGCTAGTAGACGTGGATTGGGTGAGTGATATCCATGACAGATGTGAGTTGATAATTTTAATGGTTTATCTAAGGTGGCAACTTAAACACACATCTGGGTGGATTGAGGCACCTGATGTCTATCAGGACTTGCCTGTTTTTTTTTGGACCGCCACCCAGGCTCAAAGGGATCATAAGATAATTCATGCTAGAAACTTCCGTGTGCAGCCACATGCTACTATGGGCTCTGGCATAGTTGACTAAGTTGTGCGAACTCTTACGGGGTGGACTAGCAGATGTAGGGGATGTAGGTGTATCGGTCTACCCCACATGTAAGGTGCTAGTGCTTCTGAAAGACTATGTCTCGGTCATCCGTTTCTCAAACACCATGTAGTGCGAGAAAACAAACGGAGGCGATCGAGTCATGTGGGGAAAAGTGCGCAAACCTCTGCAGAGTACAAACTAATCATGATTAGCCGTGTCCCCGGTTATGGACAACTTGAGTATCTAGTACTTGAATATCATGTGAATCTCAACATGTTACTTCTAATTAATGTTGTTGGGTTTTAATTGTACTTTAATTGGGATTGAGAATGCTGTCAACCATTCTCAATGTTTCACAACCACCATGATAGTTAAACTAAATTTATTCCTTTGCAGTAGGGAAAAATTGCTTTACGCAAAACTGTATTACCTTGCATAGGGACCAAACACATTGGATTTAGCAAAAATGATAACCATAGAGCTTTTCCACCAGCCAAATATGCATGTAATTGTTCATCATTTTCTCTATGGTGTGAATTTGCCAGTACATTCAATGTACTGACCCGTTTCGGGCTGCAACGTCTCATGTTGCAGGTTTCTTACGACGAGTAAGTGATACGTTAGGGTTACGGTTTCTACACTCAACTTTGCCGTTGGTGTTGATGGGAATCCACAACCTTGTTGCTTCCGCTATATGGATTGAGGTAATAGTATTTACGTTACTATATACATGTGATTTACCTCTGTTATAAATCCTTCGAGTAATGTGTGTGTCAGCATACTGATCCAGGGATGACACATAAGCACAGAGACTTGACCCATTCGGGTCGGGTCGCTACAAAACCTGTCACTAAACTCCTGACGACCTCGTGCAACCCGCTTTCCGCGAACGAAATCCTTTCAATTACCGTACCCATCAACGTACGGTGTTTCTCTGAGATAGACGCTCGCCCTAACAGATCCTTCAGTTCATCCGACCGAGCACCAGGCGGTGCCGGACTCGTTCGATGGCCTTTTTCAAAGACCGGACACGGATGGCCTTGGGGGGCCATATGACTGCCTTCCGGCCCTGCCGGATTCGGAGAAACCCTCCATGACGATACCTCAGGATCGCCTGCCTCGTAAGGCAGTACGACAGGGGGAGGCGTTCCGCTCTCCATCATCTCCGGAAGAAGATCCCCCGAAGATGAGCTCTGCTGAGAAGTGCTGAGATCCGAACTACAAGGTAAAATTTCGGTTATTTTCCTTAGAAATAAAACAAGGATTTCTCTCATTTTAAACCTCCCCTCTCTACGTACGGCTCGGTGGAGGGCTGATCCCCTTGAGGGCATAGTACGGCCGAGGCATCCCCCGGCACAGGACCCTCTGGCGAAGATTTCTTCCCCCACTTTGAGACCATGGACTCCGGGTCTTCAGAGGCAGTCCTCTTCCTCCCCTGAGTAGAGGAATTTTTGATTCCTCCTTTCCAGATAGCCTCCTTCGGGGAGGCAGCAGCTTCTTTGTCGCCCCCCCCCCTTCGCTTCTTCCGAAGGCACGATCTCCAGCATCCTGATTAACACGGGATCCGGCGAGGTCTCGGGAAGGGGGGCCGGACACCTGATTAACTTCGCCTTCGCTACCCACTCCTGTTTCAAAGACAACTCTTTTAAGGGTGATGTTGTGATAAATGAATGGATGGTGTGTCCGGGCACAGGGCTACTTACTTGAGTATCCGGACGATTGCAGCTCAGACCTGCGTCCTCCGTAGAATCCGGACACACTACTTGTGGTCCGAAGAACAATTTGTACATTTCCACGGGCGTCATGCCAAGAAAATGTTGGAGAACTCGTGGTCCCTCCAGGTTGAACTCCCACAGGCGGAGGGGGCGATGTTTGCAGGGCAGAACTCGGCGAATTAACATACTCTGCGTCACCACGACCAGACAGATGTCTCTTTCTAGGAGATCTCGGATGTGGCCCTGCAACAGGGGCACGTCCTTTGCCGACCCCCAGTCCAGCACCTTATTGACCCATGACGCCAGTCGTGGCGGGGGACCCGAGTGGGAAGCAGGCAGCGCCACCCACTTGGTGCTCATGGGAGCTGTGATATAAAACCACTCTTGTTGCCATAAGCTGAACTCCTCTTGAAAAGAGCCCTCGGGCCATGGAGCGTCAGCATTCTTTCTTATAACAGCACCTCCGCACTCCGCGTGCTGTCCCTCAATCATCTTCAGCTCTACTTTAAAGGTCTTAAGCCACAGTCCGAAGTGAGGAGTAATACGGAGGAAGGCTTCGCACACGACAATGAATGATGAGATGTGGAGGATGGACTCCGGGGCTAAGTCGTGAAATTCCCAGCCCATAATAAAACATGAGCCCCCTCACAAAGGGATCCGTCGCGAAGCCTAGCCCTTGGAGGAAGTGAGACACGAACACCACGCTCTCACTAGGCTTGGGGGTAGGAATAACCTTCCCGTGAGCAGGCAGCCTATGCGAGATTTCGCCGGTTAAAAACATGGCCTCTCTCAGCTTTAGCACGTCTTCCTCCGTGACGGAGGAAGGCGTCCATCAGCCTCGAAGGTCGGAGCCGAACATCGTTGAAGGTCCGAAGCGCCTGAAATCTGGGGCCTTGGGTGTTGGAACTCGAGGTGAAGGGCGAATTCGATTGAGATCAAAAGAAAGGAGTAAGGCCTTGGTCTCTTTATAAGAGGTTGAATACCAAGAGCCCTCCCCGTGACCGTTTGGGACTAGCCTTTGATCGAGGAGACACACCAACGGGCACGATCGGGTTACCCATGTCCGTATTGATGAGAATCCCGTAAATAAAGGGGACACAATCTCTGCTTCGACGAGACGTGCCAAGGAAACCGCCTCGCAAAACGCGATGAGGTGGGAAAGTAAAAACGGTTCAAATGAAGGCTTGGCTGTGGCGTGATGACACGCTACAGAATACGTCAGCAGATTAGATTTGTGTAAATATTATTCTCTCTACGACAGTATGTGGAACTTATTTTGCAGAGCCAGACACTATCCTTGTGTTCAAAATCTTCTATGAAGTATTCGGAGGATGAACCCGCCTTGCAATGCCGAAGACAATCTGCGCGCCGGACTCGTTTTCATTGAAGCCTGGTTCAGGGGCTACTGAGGGAGTCCTGGATTAGGGGGTGTCCGGATAGCCGGACTATAACCTTTGGCCGGACTCTTGGACTATGAAGATACAAGATTGAAGACTTCGTCCCGTGTCCAGATGGGACTTTCCTTGGCGTGTATGGCAAGCTTGGCAATACGGATATGTAGATCTCCTCCCATTGTAACCGACTCTGTGTAACCCTAACCCTCTCTAGTGTCTATATAAACCAAAGGGTTTTAGTCCATAAGACGAACAACAATCATACCATAGGCTAGCTTCTAGGGTTTAGCCTCTCTGATCTCGTGGTAGATCTACTCTTGTACTACACATATCATCAATATTAATCAAGCAGGACGTAGGGTTTTACCTCCATCAAGAGGGCCCGAACTTGGGTAAAACATTGTGTCCCCTGCCTCCTGTTACCATCTGGCCTAGACGCACAGTTCGGGACCCCCTACCCGAGATCCGCCGGTTTTGACACCGACAGTGGGGCTTCTGTCGTTCTCTTAAATGAGTTTTTGGTTACCAGGGGCTTCCGGCTTAGGCATGAAGTTATGATTCCTCCTTGAACCGTCTATAAGCCAATATATAAAAAACATGGGGGCTTGTTACCGAGGTTAAAGGGACCAAAGAGAGTCTGTTGTCAAGACACAGCTCAAACATAGGTACCCCTTGGGCACAACCCACATAATCACTTGGGGGCTTGGTCGTATTCGAGCCATAGCTACACCTCTTGATTGGCATAAGGCCACCAGGGAAATCACTTGGGGGCTTGGTCGTATTCGAACCATAGCTACACCTCTTGATTGTCATAAGGCCACCAGGGAAATCACTTGGGGGCTTCGTATTCGAACCATAGCTACACCTCTTGATTGGCATAAGGCCACCAAGGAAATCACTTGGGGCCTTGGTCGTATTCGAACCATAGCTACACCTCTTGATTGGCATAAGGCCACCAGGGAAATCACTTGGGGGCTTGGTCGTATCCGAACCATAGCTTAAACCCTCTTGATCAGTACAACACCACAATTATGACTATTTAAATCCTTCTTGATTTTTTCAGTTTATAATGCTTTATGAGTATAATTTATCTATGCTTATTAAACCGGCCTGGCCTTTGACTATAAGTCACCAGTAAGAGGAAAACTAATGTCCGGTGTTTATTGATCCGGCCTGGTTCCGTTCATAAACCGGCAAATAGATGATGATTACCAATATTCAAGTTATGGGTTATCACCCTTATTATACCGGCTTGCTAAACCAGCAGTGTGATAAAATATCACAGGTATGGTATATCTTAAATTGCATATGGTTATTTTTATGCGTAGCAATGGTTATAAACTATGTTATTGGGCAAGATAACCCATCTAGCGGTAAACCGCTAGGACATTTTTATTTATTAATTGCAGGAGCAGATTCCATAGTGCTAAGTATCATAAGCAGACATAGCATATCTTAACATGGCGGATTAACAATGTCATGCAAAGTAAATATGCACGATGGCATAGCAGACCAAGCGTTTAAACTAGCCTATTACATGGCGGTTTCATGCCCATAAGAACAATTGTTTCAAACAAGTCTTGCAGAAGGAAGAAGCTAAACCGGCTACCGGTTTATGAATCTTGATCGGGCTGGCTTGAAGGTTGTGGATCATCCTGCGCCGGTTCACCCTCCTCTTCTCTACCCAGTTGCTAGAAGTCATTGGTTGACAAATCGATCCCAGTTAAGGCTCTGAATACAACTTCATCGCTTATAAGTGAGGAGGGGTCAACATCAGGAGCATAAGTATGCTTACGGATTGGCGGAATAAGATTTGGAGCGTTGCTACTTGGCGGATTAACTTTCTTGTTGTTGGCATCATAAATCGACTGATAATGTGACATATCAGTTTCTTCAGCCAATTTGCTAGCCAATGGACGCATCTCCCTTGTCAAAGCTCAGAGGTCATCGTTATCAAAATCTGACCCGTCCTCTTTTATGCTTGGATAGCCGTTTCCAAGATCGGTCGGGTCAAGATCAGAGATCCAGGCTTTGGCCCGAGTTAATGCGGTAAGAGCACCCGCTCTGGTAGCTGATTTCTGCAGTTCCTCAATCCGAACAGGCATCACAGCTAGCCTTACCAATGTATCCTTGATCAAGGTTGGGGGCGGTTTATTATGAGAGGTTGTGCAGATGACCCGTTGTATGTCCGTATATAGCTGTTCTGTAAATGTATAGGCAGCTTTCAGGCTTTGATGCATGTCCGAGCCAAGATGAGCAACACGACTCCCTGCATTGACAAAAATATTGGTAAACCGGCAGTCTATTCGATAATACATGTTTACGGTTTGTGAAGACGATTACTTACCAAAGATAGCAGTAGTCATGGCATTTATTTGCCGCTTCAAGCCAGTCAATTCCTCCATGATCGGATTAGGGGCCGCTTCAGCATCCTCAGCCCTCTTCAGCAGAGTGGTTTTCTCTGTATCCCAGCCTGCCCGCTCACTCTTAAAGGTCTCCTTCAGTTTTTCCATAGCTGCTAAAGCGTTGGTCAGCTCTTCTTTGGCCTTGGAAGTCTCGGCTTGTTGAGTTTTGATATTTTCTTGAAGGTCGGCGACTTGGGTTTCTTTTTTGCTAAGTTCAGCCTGCAAGAGATATGCAATTTTTGAGTTGGCAGTATATATTTGAAGTCCCAAGCACATGACAAGTCATACACTTGGCACTTGGGGGCTAATGGCTATTGCTTCTTCTCCAAAATTATTACAAAGTCCCAAGCACATGACAAGTCATATACTTGGCACTTGAGGACTAATGCATATTCGTTCAAGTTAAATACTATGGATTTTTCTGCCATCAATCAGCTTGGTGGTTCATCGGTTTACAAAGATTGTCAAATGAATGTTGAGTCTTATAGTAAAAAGACCCAGTTCATCTTGAAAAGATAAACCAGCCCTTAGGGGCTACACAGGAAAAGTTGAAGTATTTTCTAACAGTCTCGGTTCATATCAGTATTATAAACTGGCCCTTGGGGACTACTGGAGTTTGTAGCCTAAAACAGTTATAAGGGAAGAGTAGTTATGCAGAAATCAGCAGCGTTTACCTCATATCGCTCCTTCATCATGTTCAATAACCCGGCTTCATAATCACGGCTGGTGTATAGCCAGTTTAAAAACCCAGAGTGGATATCTTGGGTGCTGAGATGGGCATAACTTTCTAGATCCACCTTCCACTTGCCCTTATCTATAGCAGAAAATTCTTCCTTGGCACTATGTTTTGACAGAGCAGTGGGGTTGCCTGGGGCCGTATAGCTGACGCCAGTAACGACAGCATCGTCCGTTTTATCATCAACAACTTTGGTTGGGCTTGGCGGTTTATCGTCATGAGCGACCGGATCAATTTCCATTTGCTCAACAAAGGTTTCATGATCTTGTGCTGGCGGATCATCAAGGACAGCATCAGTATTTGGTTCAGACGGCTCTGGAGTCTTTTCCGGATCAGCTGTCGTGTTGTCATCAGCCGGTTTATTCAACTTGGCCTTTTTGCTGGGTCTGGCCTTGGCTCTGAAAGGTATGAACGAAAAGTTTAGTAGGCAAACATAAGGTATAAAGGGTTAGTTTAATATGCTCACCCAGGAACAGTTTTGAGGGGTGGAAGTTGTGTTCCTGTGGACTCGCCAGAAGAGGAGTGAGAAGTTCCCTGATAGTTCGAATCAGACGGATTAAGAGGTTGTCGCAAATAACCCGCCTTGGGATAAGATGTGTCAGAAATATGAGAGACCTCTGGGCGGCGTTTAGGAACCGGTGTGTTCGGTAAACCAGACGAAGTGACCACATGACCGCTATGCCGGGTTGTGCGGTGAGCTTCATGTTGTTGTTTCTTAAAAATAAAGCTTGTATCCAAGTGAGCTAGGGGTGAGAAAATTTTACTTTCCGGATTGCTTGTCAGGTTCTCTGCGTGGGCAGAGAGTCTGAACCGGATGAGAGAGTAATTACCTCAATGTCACTCGTGTGGCTGGCTTCCGTGTTGGTCTTGGCGCGGGGTGTTTTAGCTGGTTTATCTTGAGTTTTCCTCTTCTAGAATGGATCATCGCCCTGTTAAAAATCGGAAAAGGTCATAAGGGAGTATTAAAAACATGGATTAAGACAAGAGTAAAGTAACTCTTACAGCTGGCGGTTTATTCGTAACGCAGAAAGCACTAAGCCCCATTTTGCTGCAATCAGCTACCGGTTCATCCATCATCTTCTTGACAAATTCAGTAATTTCAGCATCATTTATCTGAATATCAATGTGCCATTGAGGGTCTTTTACGTCCCTTGTGTACTCGCACATTAAACCGGGGCGACGGCTTAAGGGTAAAATGCTCCAAGAAACCCAGCAACGAACGAAATCAATGCGTGTCAAGCCGTTTGCTACAAAAGCTCTGAGCTTCGAAAGCTGTGGGGTATATTTGGCCCATTCCTTTGCACTGAGTCTTTGAGGGAGTGGGTGTGAACCGGTGAGCCGATGAGCAGAGTAACCCGGTAGAGGGTTTTCATCAGCAGGAGAGGTATCTTTGCAATAGAACCAAGTCTGGTTCCAATCCTTAAGGTGGCTGTGATGCTTGGCGTGAGGGAAGCTGACATATTTTCTTTTCTGAATTGACACCCCGCCAAGTTCATTATTGGGCCCATCAGTAAACTCAGTACGGCGGTTTAAGTAGAAGAAATCTCTAAACAGCTCGACTGTCGGCTCTTCTTTCAAGTAAGCTTCACAAAAAACTTGAAAGTTGCAAATATTGGAGAGTTAGGTCCGATATCTTGAGGGTGGAGTTGGAAATAATGAAGTACATCACAGAATTTTTTTGATCCGGGAGGTTTAAACCCGCAGCTCAGATGATCAACAAACACAATCACTTCACCATCCTTGGGCTTAGGAGGATTTTCTGGACCGGGGGCCCTCCAATGGATCTCATTCTTTTTTGATAACGCGCCAGTTGCAACACATCCGTTCAATTCTTCTTCTGTAATCCGGGATAGAACCCAGTTGCAAGCATAAAACTGCTTGGCCATTTTTTCGGCAACCTGAATGAAGATTTGTGCCGGTTTAAGATTTGTGGCTAATTCGTCAAAGGTTAAAGGGCAGAAATTGTTCAAGCATGCAAGTACGGTAAACCGGAGACTGAGGTTATCAATTTACAGAAATGAGCAAGTGGCGGTTTAGAGGGGACTAATGGCATATGGCAGGTTATTTTCTAAAAGATAAACTGCCTACACGGACAATGAGAGTATAGATCTGAAGCCAAAAAACGACTAAGTGAGGAAGAACACGTTCCACAGTTTCACATTATAATTTCAGATCTACCGCATGTGAGGAAAAGGAAAATATTTAGACCTAAAGGTTGGTGCTTGAGCAGTTCATGAAGTTCTAGATCGGGATTTTCTACACAAAAGAGATGATCTGATGGCAAAAGAAGGACTATGGTTGCTACCGCACAAGGATATATCAGGTTTGGAATCTATCATGTATGTTATGATGAAGAACAGGGGAACAACACCACAGAACTTCCTTGAGCCCGTGCAAACCCTAAACAGATCTATAGAGGAGAGGAAGAAGAACTCACCGAAACGGTTGAATGGCGGAGGTGGATGAGCAGGGTCTGGTCTGAACTGGTCGATGCAGCGGCCAAAGTTGAAGCAGAGGTGAAGTTCAACGGCGGCGGCGGAGTTCGAGCACTGGGGCGTCGCGAGGAGGACGATGAGATGAACAGGCACAGGGGAGGAAAATGAAAGGGACCCCCGGTCCTATTTATAAGGCAAATGGATAAGTGGCAACCGCGGGAATCAAGGAGGCCAAAAACGGATCTGTCGATGCATAGACGCCTCGATTTCAGAGTTTCATTAAAGAAAAGGAGGCATATTAAAGGATTCGGGCTCTGTACAAAGGTAGTGGCAGGTGACGTCGCGGCGGATTACTAAGATTCTAGGAGATTACGTCATGGCGAGTTATAAGTTTGGGAAGGTGATGAAGAAGGGATTTTTTCTAAGTATTAAAGATTGATATGAACAGGTTCAAATCAACCTGGGGCCTAATGTTGGGGATATAACTATTGAGCATAAACCTCCCTGGAGGGGCCGGGTTATACCCATAGTGAAGCACCTGTATTGAAGCTCGTGAAGGCATAAAGGATGGCACTTTAGTAAAGAAACGTAATAACAAGACTCAGGGCCCAGAGACGGGTTAGAGCCCATAAATGTAAACCACCATAAGGTGTATGACTTGTATTGTACGTTAGGAAAGAGTAGATACTGAGCCGGGCACGATTATGAGCCGGCCGGGATTTTGTAAACCGATTGGGCATCAACCTGTGTATATAAAGGGACGACCCGGTGGCGGTTTAGGGACAAGAAACAAGAGGTCGAGAGCCGGGTCAAGTGTATTCGCTCCCCATTCATCGAAACCCTAGCAATTCCAACCACAACTGGACTAGGATTTTACCTTCATCGTAAGGGGCCGAACTAGTATAAACTCCTTATGTCTTTGTCCTGATTAACCCCTTTAAGTTAACCTCAACGCGATGGCTCCACGACTAAGTCCTCACACTAGGAAATCTGTCGTGAAAATTCCACGACAAAATCAAAACGGAATGAAACCTTCGGGACCGTTATTTTTGGAACAAACGCAATCCAGGAGACTTGGACTGGACGTCAAGGAAGAAACGAGGCGGCCACGAGGTAGGAGGGCGCGCCCGGGGGGTAGGCGTGCCCCCCACCCTCGTGGGCCCCTTGTGGCTCCGCCGACCTACTTCTTTCGCCTATATATACTCATATACCCCGAAAACATCGAGGAGCACCACGAAACCCTATTTCCACCGCCACAACCTTCTGTACCTGTGAGATCCCATCTTGGGGCCTTTTCCGGTGCTCCGCCGGAGGGGGAATCGATCACGGAGGGCTTCTACATCAACACTATAGCCTCTCCAATGATGTGTGAGTAGTTTACCACAGACCTTCGGGTCCATAGTTATTAGCTAGATGTATTCTACTCTCTCTTTGGATCTTAATACAAAGTTCACCTCGATTCTCTTGGAGATCTATTCGGTGTAATTCTTTTTGCGGTGTGTTTGTTGAGATCCGATGAATTGTGGGTTTATGATCAAGATTATCTATGAACAATATTTGATTCTTCTCTGAATTCTTTTATGCATGATTTAATATCTTTGCAAGTCTCTTCAAATTATCAGTTTGGTTTGGCCTACTAGATTGATCTTTCTTGCAATAGGAGAAGTGCTTAGCTTTGGGTTCAATCTTGTGGTGTCCTTTCCCAGTGACAGCAGGGGCAGCAGGGCATGTATTGTATTGTTGCCATCGAGGATAAAAAGATGGGGTTTATATCATATTGTTTGAGTTTATCCCTCTACATCATGTCATCTTGCCTAATGCGTTACTCTGTTCTTATGAACTTAATACTCTAGATGCATGCTGGATAACGGTCGATGTGTGGAGTAATAGTAGTAGATGCAGAATCATTTCGGTCTACTTGTCGCGGACGTGATGCCTATATACATGATCATGCCTATATATTCTCATAACTATGCGCTTTTCTATCAATTGCTCGACAGTAATTTGTTCACCCACCGTAGAATTTGCTATCGTGAGAGAAGCCACTAGTGAAACCTATGGCCCCCGGGTCTATCTTCCATCATATTATTTTCCTATCCACTTGATATTTCTATCGTTGTTTATTTTGCAATCTTTATTTTCCAATCTATACAATAAAAAGACCAAAAATATTTATCTTATTATCTCTATCAGATCTCACTTTCTTAAGTGACCGTGAATGGATTGACAACCCCTTTATCGCGTTGGTTGCGAGGTTCTTGTTTGTTTGTGCAGGTACTAGGGACTTGCGTGTTGCCTCCTACTGGATTGATACCTTGATTCTCAAAAACTGAGGGAAATACTTACGCTACTTTGTTGCATCACCCTTTCCTCCTCAAGGGAAAACCAATGCATGCTCAAGAGGTAGCAAGAAGGATTTCTGGCGCCGTTGCCGGGGAGGTTGCACCAAGTCAAGTCAAGATTTGATCTCCTGTCAACAAGCCATTTTTGTCACCGTTGCTGGGGAGATCTACGCACAAGTCGAGACATACCAACTACCCATCACAAACTCTTATCCCTCGCATTACATTATTTGCCATTTGCCTCTCGTTTTCCTCTCCCTCACTTCACCCTTGCCGTTTTATTCGCCCTCTTTTTCGTTTGCCTCTTTTCCGTCCGTCTCTTTTCGCTTGCTTCTTGTGTGCTTGTGTGTTGGATTGTTTGTCACTGATAACCCACAAGTATAGGGGATCAATTGTAGCCTCTTTCGATAAGTAAGAGTGTCGAACCCAACGAGGAGCTAAAGGTAGAACAGATATTCCCTCAAGTTCCATCGACCACCGATACAACTCTACGCTCGCTTTGTTGGGTAACATAGTAATTTCAAAATTTTCCTACGCACACGCAAGATCATGGTGATGCATAGCAACGAGAGGGGAGAGTATTGTCCACGTACCCTCGTAGACCGTAGGCGGAAGCATTATGAGAACGCGGTTGATGTAGTCGTACGTCTTCATGATCCGACCGGTCCAACTACCCAACGCACAACACCTCCGAGTTCAGCACACATTCAGCTTGATGACGTCCCACGAACTCTGATCTAGCAGAGCTTCGCGGGAGAGTTCCGTCAGCACGACGGCGTGATGACGGTGATGATGTTGCTACCGACGCAGGGCTTCGCCTAAGCACCGCTACGATATGATCGAGGTGGATTATGGTGGAGGGGGCACCGCACACGGCTTGGAACAATCAACTTGTGTGTATTTGGGTGCCCCCTGCCCCGTATATAAAGGAGCAAGGGGGGAAGCCGGCCGTCCTTGGTGCGCCCCAAGGAGAGGAGGAATCCTCCTCCTAGTTGGAGTAGGATTCATCCTTTCCTAGTCCTACTAGGAAGGGGAAAGGGGGAAGGAAATAGAGGGAGAGGGAGAGGGAAAGAGGGGTCGCGCCCCCTCCCCTAGTCCAATTCAGACTCCTCATAGGAGGGGGCGCGCCACCTCCTGGGCTGCAGCCCTCTCTCTCTCCCCTCAGGCCCACTAAGGCCCAATACTTCCCCGGAGGGTTCCGGTAACCCCTCCGGCACTCCGTTTTCTCTGGAACCATCCTGAACATTTCCGGTGTCCGAATATAGCCGTCCAATATATCAATCTTTACGTCTCAACCATTTCGAGACTCCTCGTCATGTCCGTGATCACATCCGGGACTCCGAAATACCTTCGGTACATCAAAATACATAAACTCATAATACCGATCGTCACCGAACTTTAAGTGTGCAGACCCTACGGGTTCGAGAACTATGTAGACATGACCGAGACTCGTCCCCGGTCAATAACCAATAGCGGAACCTAGATGCTCATATTGGTTCCTACATATTCTACGAAGATCTTTATCGGTCAAACCGCATAACAACATACGTTGTTCCCTTTGTCATCGGTATGTTACTTGCCCGAGCTTCGATCGTCGGTATCCTCATACCTAGTTCAATCTCGTTACTGCCAAGTCCCTTTACTCGTTCCATAATACATCATCCTGCAACTAACTCATTAGTCACAATGCTTGCAAGGCTTATAGTGATGTGCATTACCGAGAGGGCCCAGAGATACCTCTTCAACAATCGGAGTGACAAATCCTAATCTCGATCTATGCCAACTCAACAAGTACCATCGGAGACACCTGTAGAGCACCTTTACAATCACCCAGTTACATTGTGAAGTTTGGTAGCACACAAAGTGTTCCTCCGGTACACGGGAGTTTCATAATCTCATAGTCATAGGAACATGTATAAGGCATGAAGAAAGCAATAGCAACAAACTAAATGATCATTGTGCTAAGCTAACGGAATGGGTCAAGTCAATCACATCATTCTCTAATGATGTGATCCCGTTAATCAAATGACAACTCATGTTTATGGTTAGGAAACATAACCATCATTGATTCAACGAGCTAGTCAAGTAGAGGCAAACTAGTGACACTCTGTTTGTCTATGTATTCACACATATACTAAGTTTCCGGTTAATACAATTTTAGCATGAATAATAAATATTTATCATGATATAAGGAAATATAAATAACAACTTTGTTATTGCCTCTAGGGCATATTTCCTTCAGTCTCCCACTTGCACTAGAGTCAATAATCTAGATTACACAGTAATGATTCTAACACCCATGGAGCCTTGGTGCTGATCATGTTTTGCTCGTGGAAGAGGCTTAGTCAACGGGTCCGCAACATTCAGATCCGTATGTATCTTGCAAATCTCTAAGTCTCCCACCTGGACTTGGTCCCGGATGGAGTTGAAGCGTCTTTTGATGTGCTTGGTTCTCTTGTGAAATCTGCATTCCTTTGCCAAAGCAATTGCACCAATATTGTCACAAAAGATTTTCATTGGACCCGATGCACTAGGTATGACACCTAGATCGGATATGGACTCCTTCATCCAGACTCCTTCATTTGCTGCTACCGAAGCAGCTATGTATTCTGCTTCACATGTAGATCCCGCTACGACGCTTTGTTTAGAACTGCACCAACTGACAGGTCCACCGTTTAATAAAAACATGTATCCGGTTTGCGATTTAGAATCATCCGGATCAGTGTCAAAGCTTGCATCGACGTAACCATTTACGACGAGCTCTTTGTCACCTCATAAATGAGAAACATATCGTTCGTTCTTTTCAGCTATTTCAGGATGTTCTTGACCGCTGCCAGTGATCCACTCCTGGATTACTTTGGTACCTCCCTGGTAAACTAATAGCAAGGCACACATCAGGTCTGGTACACAACATTGCATACATGATAGAGCCTATGGCTGAAGCATAGGGAACATCTTTTATTTTCTCTCTATCTTCTGCACTGGTCGGGCATTGAGTCTTACTCAATTTCACACCTTGTAACACGGGCAAGAACCCTTTCTTTGCTTGATCCATTTTGAACTTCTTCAAAACTTTGTCAAGGTATGTGCTTTGTGAAATTCCAATTAAGCGTCTTGATCTATCTCTATAGATCTTGATGCCCAATATATAAGCAGCTTCACCGAGGTCTTTCATTGAAAAACTCTTATTCAAATATCCTTTTATGCTATCCAGAAATTCTATATCATTTCCAATCAACAATATGTCATCCACATATAATATCAGAAATGCTACAGAGCTCCCACTCACTTTCTTGTAAATACAGGCTTCTCCAAAAGTCTGTATAAAACCATATGCTTTGATCACACTATCAAAACGTTTATTCCAACTCCGAGAGGCTTGCACCAGTCCATAAATGGATCGCTGGAGCTTGCATACTTTGTTAGCTCCCTTTGGATCGACAAAACCTTCCGGTTGCATCATATACAACTCTTCTTCCAGAAATCCATTCAGGAATGCAGTTTTGACATCCATTTGCCAAATTTCATAATCATAAAATAGGCAATTGCTAACATGATTCGGACATACTTAAGCATCGCTACGGGTGAGAAGGTCTCATCATAGTCAACTCCTTGAACTTGTCGAAAACCTTTTGCAACAAGTCAAGCTTTGTAGACAGTAACATTACCGTCAGTAACTCCAATTGGGCTGAATTTTGGACACGATTTTTACCCGGATATTAGCTTTATTGCGGCAAAATAAGGGCAACAACCGCCTTACGGGGTGTCCATGAGGGTCAGAGGCGCGCTTGCCCCCCTGCCTCGTGGCCCCCTCGGGCATCGTCTCGCATTGATTCTTCTTCCCAAAAATCACATATATTCCAAAAAAATCTCCGTCAGTTTTTATCCCGTCTGGACTCTGTTTGATATGGATTTTCTGCGAAACAAAAACATGTAACAAACAGGAACTGGCACTGTGCACTAGATCAATATGTTTGTCCCCAAAAATAGTATAAAAAGTTGCCAAAAGTATATGAAAGTTGTATAATATTGGCATGGAACAATCAAAGTTATAGATATGACGGAGACGTATCAGTCACAATGGCTCAAGACAATACTAAATTGTGTGATTTTTCTAATACCAACAATAATGACTTCATTAACACTCCGATTGCTCCTCTTACCGATGCTGAATCTTGTGAAATTAATACTGCTTTGCTGAACCTTGTTATGAAAGATCCGTTTTCTGGCCTTCCTAGTGAAGATGTCGCTACCCATCTAAACAGCTTTGTTGATTTGTGTGATATGCAAAAGAAGAAAGATGTGGATAATGATATTGTTAAATTGAAGCTATTTCCGTTTTCTCTTAGAGATCGTGCTAAAACTTGGTTTTCGTCTTTGCCTAAAAATAGTATTGATTCATGGAATAAGTGCAAAGATGCTTTTATCTCTAAGTATTTTCCTCCCGCTAGGATCATCTCTCTTAGAAACAATATTATGAATTTTAAGCAACTGGATCACGAGCATGTTGCACAATCTTGGGAGAGGATGAAATTAATGATACATAATTTCCCTACTCATGGATTAAACTTATGGATGATCATACAAATTTTTTATGCTGGATTGAATTTTTCTTCTAGAAATCTTTTAGATTTGACCGCGTGAGGCACTTTTATGGAAATCACTTTAGGAGAAGCTACTAAACTCCTAGATAACATTATGGATAATTATTCTCAATGTCACGCCGAAAGATCTACTAGTAAAAAGGTTCATGCTATAGAAGAAATTAATGTTTTAAGTGGAAAGATGGATGAACTTATGAAGTTGTTGGCTAATAAGAGTGTTTCTTCTAATCCTAATGATATTCCTTTGTCTACTTTGATTGAGAATAATAATGAATCTATGGATGTGAATTTTTTTGGTAGGAACAATTATGGTAACAACGCGTATAGAGGAAACTTTAATCCTAGGCCATTTCCTAGTAATTCCTCTAATAATTATGGCAATTCCTACAACAACTCTTATGGAAATTTTAATAATATTCCCTCTGATTTTGAGACTAGTGTTAAAGAATTTATGATTTCGCAAAAGAATTTCAATGCTTTGCTTGAAGAAAAATTGCCTAAGATTGATGAGTTGGCTAGGAACGTGGATAGAATTTATCTTGATGTTGATTCTTTGAAACTTAGATCTATTCCACCTAAGAATGATATCAATGAGTCTCTCAAATCTATAAGAATTTCCATTGACGAGTGCAAAGAAAGAACCGCTAGGATGCGTGCTAAAAAGATTGCTTTATAAAAGCATGTTCTTCTAGTTTTCACGATAATAAGGATGAAGATCTAAAAGTGATTGATGTGTCTCCTATTAAATCTTTGTTTTGCAATATGAATCATGATAATTATGGGACTGGAGATGAGTCAACTTTAGCTAAAAGGCGTCCCAATGATTTGGAGTTTTTAGATCTGAAGGAAATATGTCGTAGAGGCAATAATAAAGTTATTATTTATTTCCTTATATCATGATAAATGTTTATTATTCATGCTAGAATTGTATTAACCGGAAACATAATACATGTGTGAATACATAGACAAACAAAGTGTCACTAGTATGCCTCTACTTGACTAGCTCGTTGATCAAAGATGGTTATGTTTCCTAGCCATAGACATAAGTTGTCATTTGATTAACGGGATCACATCATTAGGAGAATGATGTGATTGACTTGACCCATTCCGTTAGCTTAGCACTTGATCGTTTAGTATGTTGCTATTGCTTTCTTCATGACTTATACATGTTCCTATGACTATGCGATTATGCAACTCCCGTTTATCGGAGGGACACTTTGTGTGCTACCAAACGTCACAACATAACGGGGTGATTATAAAGATGCTCTACAGGTGTCTCCGAAGGTACTTGTTGAGTTGGCATATTT